>NC_071979.1:26731024-26754330 GCF_026283585.1 Hylaeus volcanicus
AACTCGTCTTGAGCACGACAAGAACAAAATAATTTGCCGAGTACACTCGCGGAAAGCACCGAAAAGGTTAAGAAAGAAAAAGTGAGTAATAATGTACCCAAGGAAACATTAATATGTAAAATAGATATCTACCGAGTCGCAGTCCCTCCAGACTAAGAATGAGTAATTACTGTTACTATTGCCCGCTTCCGTTGCATTTACCACGGCTGATAGTCACGTTTCCCCGCGATATGGATGCGAAATACAGGAGGAATGCGCCACGCACTGACCAACCTTTCCAGGAAGCGATTCGACGGTTACATGCAGGACGGTGGCCCGCGTCGACGAGGGAAACGGTAGACGCGGTGACGTAACCCGCAAGGTGTCCCGGTCGCATCGGTTCGCGAATCGGAATTACGAAACAAAAGTCGCGTTCCTTTCTCTCGCGTGCACGGTTTTCATCCTCTCGTGAGTCACGTCGCGAACCGCGAACCGTCGAGGTTCAGCTGACGTACCCGTCCGTGTGATTCAACGTCGCTTGGGCCTGGTCGAAATTCCTCGACGCAGTCCCGCCGCGTGCCTTCGTTCGCCTCTGCATACAAAGGGTCCACGGTGCCCGTGAGAACCGACCGATCCCGTGAAACCCGCGATTCTTCGTGGAAGACGTAGGTAATAAGACGAAGATAATTCGTCGACGGTGTTAAGATGCTGTAGATTATTAATTATTTGACACAAATGGTATTTCACAAGAGAGTATAAATAAATTGTTCGTCGCATATCGATTTCGTTCTGATAACATAGAGAAGGTATTTGTTGATAAGAATGTGGATCAAATTGAATGAATGAAATTCCTCGTGTAAAAAGGAATTGAGAAGTCCTGTGTTGAAAATGTACCGTGGTGTGATTCCTGGCGCACGCCAGGTATTTTGTATACCAGTCAGCTGATCGTGCAGGACTTTTCGATTCATATTGAGATGAAGAATAGATCCTGAAAAGCATCCTGCGCAAATGATTTTTCTGTTTACGATACAATCTTAGTTAGTTAATTAAAGTTAAACATATTCGCATGCACTTCTTTATGAAAATAAAATCGAGAAAAGGAAGCTTTATTTAAAGGGTAAATATATACACACATATAAAATACGCGCGAGTACTATACAACATTGTAACTAGTTTTATAGAGATTCAACTTGCGCTACGTAGACGGTTAATCCCGTTCATAATTGAAATAAATAAATAAATTATATTCCTGGCCGTGCCCACGGTACCTAATCGAAGAAAACTAAGGCTATAAATCGAGCAGCTTTCAAAACTGGTTGCACGACCATGTACATGCTCCCATTAATACCACGCTTCGGTCACGGTAATTGGACAGTCCTGGCAAGGTATGATCGACAGCTTTCGGTCCGTATCGCGGAACCCACGCACGAATCCGAGTATCCTGAATCGTGACACGAGGTCGTTGTCGCGGAACGCTGTCACTGTTGCTTGGTAACGATCATGCTCGTAGCTGCGCACTCGTGACGAAACCAGAAAAGGCGGTTGTCGCTCCAAGCCGCTCTCCTTCTACTAAAACGATCGTTACTCGACCGGACCGTTCGCCGATCCTCAAAAACAACCCCTCGAGAACCTTGGCGACAGGAAAGCATACAGTCTTTGCCGAATAAATCCAAAAATAAATATTCAACTAATCCCGATAGTAGCGTGCATCCATCACAATGATTCCAATGGATTGCGATATCTCGTTTCACGTTTCTCGATAGCTCGAGATGACCTCTTTCCTTCAGGTGTGAAAATAGGAATTGCAATCACCTGGACCACTTACACTGAATTTCTTCTCATTCCTGAATATTACTCGTCGTCATTGTTTCTTCCAATCTATACGCACTCTTGCAGATTCCGAATGCTTCGATTTTTGGTTATTTTATATATTTGCACCGCTGTTAGATACGTTATATATTTCTTATATTTAATACCTCTTTAAACGTAATACCTGAATTTTATCAATTTCACTTTCACCTACAGCTCCCTTTTCTCTACTAATCCTTTGATATATTCTACACTTCTATTTTCATTGAAGTAGCAACTAACCAACATCCCTGACAGAAAGGGTATCTACCACTGCCCAGAATATATTTATACCTACACCTCTAAATATAAATAAAATCATAGGGCGGAGTCCGTCGTTTCCGTGCTGTAGCTCTCCGGTCTGGGTGCGATACAACAAGCAACTAACAAGCCGGTCAATCACGACACCGTGTACGAGAACGATACGGGTCGATCCGAAGCTCGCTTTCCCGCGAACGCGGGGATCCATCCGCGTCAGTTGGCGAACGCGAACAGTACTCGTGGCGTCCGTTACGTCCAGAACCACGCATGATTTATCGCGAACGGGGCGGCACGACTCGCGCGGCGTTTCCTAGCCTCCCGGTGCACTAGGCTTCTCGCGCTCCGTTCTCCCGGAAACGTTCAAAGAATAACGCCGAAGATTTATTGTTCGACGTGTCGCTCGGTGGCAGTGGAGAACGAAGCGAACGTGTCTCACGGGAATAAATGACTCGAGGGAGGAGAGCACACGCCTCCTGAACTCTGCTCTTTGATCCCATTAGCGAACAGCGAGCCGCAGGTATTCTCACCGCCTTTCAAAGGAGCGTTCCACGACGCGATCCGTGTTTTGTCGAGACCGAGACACGCCACCGGAGGATGGGAAGCGGAGATGCCACGGCGAGTACGCGGTGTCTTCGTTCGCCGTGAGGCCCGGCTCGCGGGGAGGCCTACTTTGCACGTGGCCTACTTGCGGAAGACCGACGGTCACGCGAGAAGGCATTGAGCCGACACGCGTCTCAGCTGGCTTTGACCTCGAACCGTGTCTCGGAAGGAACGCTAAATTTTTCCTGACCGTGGCATTTCCCTGCGTTGAGCCGAAGAAACCAAAAAAGAGTGCCTTCGTGGTCTTGAAAAGTCAGCAAATTACAGGAGACCCTCGATTATTGCTAGAATCTTGAGCGGAGGATACCTGCAATAATCGAGGTAACCGGTGCAATGAGCAGCAGCCCTTCGTGTTTGATCTCGGGTGGTGATCATTCTAAGCAAGTGGAATTCTTTTATTTATGGCTCTCACAAAAATATCAAAGTTACAAACTGTTTCAACGAAAATCTCCATCGAAACGAGACGTTCTACAGAATAACGTCAATTTCGGATTCGCCCCCTCTACCTACGAATACTACCTACCTAGCAAAGCCTGAGGGAGCATAGTCGCATGGTATCTGCCCTTGGTAGCTGCAGATCGAGAGAAATGGGAGAGAAACGCGTCGTTCGCGGCTACCGGCGTCGATGCGCGCGCAGTTCAAAGCGGGCGGAAAAGGAGGCTGCCGCGTCTCAAGCGAGACGTCGCGTCCTCGGCTCGGTGTCGCGACGATCGGGGACCCAGAGACCTGAATAGCCGTAGCCGGCGGGCCCGGCAGGGCAGAGTAACGGTCCACGGATGAAGGTTACTCGCATTATCCGCGGCCCGGTGTTCGTCTGGCCAAGATCGTGCGACCGAGCGATTCAACGACCACCAGTGGCCAGATTTATCGAAAGGATCTCGTTACGAGGCCCTGTGCCCCAACTGGGAGCAACGAACCCCGTTTGGATGCCGGAGGTGGGCGCGAGAACCTACGCGAAAAAGTCTCGAGCGAGCGGCACGCTCGCCTTTCGAGCGAGTAGGGCACCGTTCACTGGCCCGCGAGCCATTTTTTGGTGTGGGTGGAACGAGAGGGCCCTGAAACTGTGCCACTGAAGATTCTGGCAACGTTCGGAGCGATGGATCCAAAGACTTCTTTCGAGCAGGGTTGTTAGACTTCGAGGAAAAAATACGCAAGATGCTTTTAACCTCGAGAAGAGTTGATAATTCTACTTTGTTATTGCGTTGGATGGTATATTAGAGACAGTTAAAGTAGCCTGCACTTTAATCTTCCCGCTGATGAATCTGCGTCCAGAAATTCCCAAACGAGTTGGAAAGTCCATTCGGAACGAACGTCGCTTTGAAACTACGAAATAAAAATGAAAGAACGGTTTTCCTTTTTGGCGGTGTTCCAGTGGAAGCCACTCCCGCGTTGGGTTCATGAAAGAAAGAGAACAGAGGCGAAGCTTTGGCGCGTCTGGCCGGAGCGGAGAGCGGAGCAAAAGGATGTTGGTTCGTTTCACAGGAAAGCCACTTTTCGAGCGAAATTCCGCAGGGATTACTCACCGACACGACAAACCGACTGGACTGCGCGGAGTAAAAGGCAGGCCCAGACTCCTGCGGTTCTCTTTCAGGTAGAGACCATCGAAAACGGAGACCCATTTGACGAGAGCCTCACCGACACAAAAGGTGAAACCCTCGGTCACGACGGATTCGTTCAACGAAATGCCTTCCTCGAGAGGAAAAACAACGAATCGTGAACTTTTACGTCGCTGGATTTTAAACATTCGTTCCCTCGAGTCTCGTCGTTGAATGGGAAAGATATGGAGTAGATAAAAAAAAAAAAATGGAATCTCTTTGGAGAATCAGATCCTCGTGTAAAAAGAAACCAAAAAGTCCTTTGCTATTTTATAATTCGAAGTTTCGTTACTAGATGTAAGCGATTCAAGTGTACCGGTGTAACTCCTGGCAGGCACACGCCCGTAAAAAATGTAACATATTATATCTTGACAACGGAGGTTTGGATTGCGAGATAGAAAAGGACTTTTTGATTCATATCTACGCGGAGAATTGATCCTGACGATGTATTCGAGACTACACTTATCTTTCATGCACACGGGCTAAAATCCACGAACATTTCATATAAAACAATTTATACTTCGTCAAAATTGGACTTACTATCGTCCATATCTTTCAACATCTTACGAAAAATCGCGTACCAGTCTGTTAACACGAAATTCTCCGTGAGTTCCGCCTCACGTTTTTCCACTCGAGCTCAAATCTTTTCTTACGCTTTTATTTTTTTGTACGGGTTCTCGTAAAATTACTGTTCAATAACTAATTGATTTCCAGATTCGGAGGCGATTGGACATTACGTCGAGCGGTCCTGGAGCGATCCGTAAGCAGATCCACCGCCGAAGGCAAACTTTACTGTGCCGCCTGATGGCCACGGGTCACAAAACGAGTTTCGTTTTATTACAGCTCGCGCCTGCTGCCCCGCATCCATCGCCTACTTCCTGCGCCGCGTTCGCCACTAACGCCTTTTATATCCTCCTTCGACTCGTCGCTGGCTATTCGCGAATCGCGCGTCCACCGTATCCGCTCTATTCGTTGTTCCAAACAATGTGCGAAAGTACAAAGTCCCGAGAAAACGTTACAAAATGTGCAAATGTCGCATAAAAGATACGGACAATCTTATTATTATTGCAAAACCGGGAAACAGATAAGAAACGTTACTATTAGCGAAGAACAACGATACAACTTTCGTAACGTGCGATCTTTGTTCCCCTTTGTTCCGATAAAAGTTGTAATCAATTATTGCCCATTATCAAAATTATTATATAGCCAAGAACTTTGTCCACCGTTGTTTATCCGTTTGCATCGAGTTCCTCGACTTCCGCGGATTTTCCGTCGCACTTAAACGACGTACTTTTTAACCGAAACGAGCCCTTTTCGCCGTAGACTTTGCTCTCGCCTAACGGCGTACCAGTCGTCGGCTGAAACGTTTCAACAGGGCAGCGAGTAACGGAAAAGGAATTTTTCGTCGATTGTCTCGTAGAATCGACGTGTATCGTTGCTCGAGTGGTTAGAAACGGTTTTATCGGGTGGTCGCTAACTCGATAAGCCCACGGATCCCGCGGTTCAAGGTCCGTCGTACACGGACCGGCTTCGGCCTTCGTAAGTTCGACGGCTGTCGCGCGATAAGACCAAGAAGTCTGCCCGAACCACGCGACCCAATTAATCCCAACGCGATCACAAAATCGAGCAACCACCCGATGAAGATCGATCGACGCGATCCCGTCGCGAAACATAATTATCGATTCGTGCCTCGGGCAAGGCAGAGGCGAATACATTTTCTGTGATCATGTCAGAATTTAGCAGCCTGTCAATGTACCAATCCACCTCCAATCTAACCATCTGCTTATTTGTCGATCTTTTATCAAGAATTTACAACGCAGAATTTAGAATGCGCGATGCAAATTGACTAAGGAAGAACGAAACTGGATAAATCAACGTTAAACGAAGCACCGAATATCCATACACAGAGGTGGCCGTCACGTCACTCCTTAAAAATACAATCTGTCGGTAGACGCGTAACAAATGCGATAACATTGACATTTTTAGAGCGATGCAATTGTAACAGCCGCTATTGTCGTTTCGTGCTTGCTTGAAAAATTCCATATTTGCCAGACCGAGGAATGTATTCCACTGCACGTTGAGCAATCTTGTGACGAGCGAAAGGGGGAAAAAGATGAACAACTCTGCTTACAGAGACGCGAACACGTGCGAAACGTGCTCGCAGAAACGCGGCAGAAACTGTTTTTCCGTCTAGGGTGGCTCTCTTCGCTGTTCTCGAGCTGAAGGAGCTCGCTGACGCCAGTGCTAATGCAGCGCTCACTCATCAGGAATGCACCGTTGTCGTAGCCGAGGGAACGTGTGTGTGCATATGCAACGGGTCGCGATATATTTGTTAGGTGTGCATTCGCCCGGGCCGATACGACTCGGTGCCGAACCAATGAATCTGGATGCGAGCCGAGACGGACCTGCGACCAACTTTCGATCTTTAACTCTTCGAGGCACGCGATTATAAAATAAAAATAAAATTTTTAACGCGTTTCGACTTGTATACACTCCTAATTCCACTTATTGTACTTTTAGCGTTCGTAGTGTTGCCACATGAACTAAAAAATTTTAAATAAAATAGCAAATCCAAGCAAAAGGTGGGGTAGTTTTTAACCTAGCTGACGTTAAAGAGTTAAACTGTAAGCTTGGTAGTGAAACAAAAAACACGTACACGTTGTCTAGTAACAAGTGTCTATGCGCTTTGGTCACTTTAAACCATCAACTTCCACAAAACATCATCCAACATAGACGTGTTAATTTTAGCTCTAAACTGCTCTAAACCGATCATCTTCCCTGCCTCCGACCCTCCATTGTTTCCACGAGCGCGTCGGTTCCAAATTTACGCGATTACAAAGGTTTCCCCTGGGACTAATTCCCAGAATCGGTCCCTTTCGCGAGGGAAGCTGGATCTCTCTGACCCATCAGAATTTTCACTGAGTCGTTCCTCCTCTCGTTCTCGGAAGAACGAAACAGAAACCACTCCAGGATATCCGCGAAGCGATGTTTAGTCATCAAACAGGATATCCGATTAAAATTCCGGAGACAAGAATAAGCAAACTGTTCCAAAAATAACCAGCGCCCATCGGCTCTCTCTCTTCTGCTATTAATGTAACCGCTACGGACAAGAAGCGGGCGAAATTTTTATCGGTACGCGCATCCAGGGCAGTTTTTGCTCCGCTGACGTTAGAACGCGTGCCCTTCTCAATCGTCGCATCCGTTATGCCTGATTCTCGCCGGATCTCGAGACGGAATAGCGATTCTTACGCTTCCAACAGAAGCACGTGAGAATCTTTTAGTAATAAAAATAACTACGCAGAGCGACTAATTTCGATCACGTGTTGGACCTTCGTCAGGATATGCTAATAAGAATATAAGACATACCAAATGATACGCGATATAACGAAAGACGATAATGTCTAATCTTACATAGCGTATCAAGGTAGTAGTAACTTTATTTTAGTTATAACTAATAACTATATTAGTTATTTTTAATACAGTCTGTATTTTAAGCAACATTTGTAGTAATATTCAAATCTTTCTATTTCGATGATTTTACTTATCTCGTTCGATAATCTTGCAAGTCTTAAACCTTTACATAAAATCTTATCCAGATACTTGCAGGAACGTCATCGAAATCCTAGGAATATAAATTGCATTGGTACGGTATTAATCGATCCTCTTTTCCTTTCGAGAATAGGACCGCCTTTCAAGAATATCGGCAACCATCGGCTCGCAAGAATCCCTGGCATCTGATCCAGCAAAAATCGACGACCACGCGATCGTTTGTCCACCGTTGCTCGCAAATTGGAATTTAATCCCAAAGGACGACGCGAACGACGTCGTTGCACAATGCAAGCGACGAAGGACGGGAAAACGCAAGGAGACAGCGGTGGCAGGTTCGATCGAAATGGCATGCAAACGGTGAAAGGCGATAAAATTTCACTCCTCGATTCGTTTGAGAATTCCCACTCCCTCTACCTGCTCGCAGCCGTTTACATGCCGATTTCGCGTCGTTCAGACCGAACGGAGAGAAGTTTCTCGTCAACAAGAGAGACTGGTTTGGCTTCGCTTTTTAATCCGCTCGATCTTCGCGCCCGTCGACTCCGACTGGAATCTAGGTTTGTAGAGCTGCCGACGAACACGGTCGCGACAGGGTTGACGGAACCCGCAGCCCTATCCACTTTCGTTCCTAATCGATCCGACTCGATCAACGGGAAAGGGTTTAGCGCTTTCGGCGACCGCGTCCAAATCCCGTCGCGCTAATGCTTCATTTTCACTTGACGTAAAGCGTCGATTTCTAACACCGTCACGTTGTTATTAATTAGCATGCACTCCATCTACTCCACTGACGTCTCTTTTAACGAACTCGATTGTCTCGGTATCAAATGCTTCCATCACGATTTTCTAAGACAAATCGAGTGACTCTGAATGACATTATTACATGAACAATTTTTAAATGTGCTATTCCGTTAAAAGAAAGAAAAAATATTGAAGGCCTTGAAAAGTTGCACAAAATGTCCCTGGACGAAAATTATCTTCCACTATTATAAATTCCCATCGACGGATTCTCCACTCTTTACTCGAAAATCGTATTTAAACAAAGTGACGTACCAATCAACGCGTTTCGCGTAAATTCGAAACGGCATTGCGACAAATTACGCGTCGAGTAAACACCCGTGGAAAGGATCGCGAACAAAGGTGCCCGAACGGCACGGATAGGTGCTCGCACCCACGTGACACGCGTGGAGCAACACGGATCGCAGTCCAATTAAAGCCTACGCGCGAATAGCAACGCTCCGCGACGTGTACACACGCGCGAGGTTTATAAGTACCCACAGCTAAACTCTAAATATATTCTCACGCGAATGAAGCGCGTACATATAGACGGAGAGGCGCTTGCGCGCTCGCGTTTGACAGAACGCGAAGCGATCGAAGGTGAGCGCCCACGTGGCGCTTTCGAGGCTGCCTTTTAACGGCGTTTCCTCTCAAACAGCCGTTCGCTCTCTCGCCTCTTGCCAGGGAAGCGGCCGGTACCCATTACTCGCGATGACACAATAACAACAACGACAAAGGCCGTCCCCGAGCCGCGCGGAGCCGCGCCGCTTACGCAAGGACGCGTGGAAGGTAAGAGGCGGCTCGATTAAGCGGATACATTAACCGAACCGCGTTTCGTTCGCGCTCGCGTCCAAACCAACCAACGCATGCCAGTCGAATTGAAGAACGCAATTTGTTCTCCGTTTTTCACCTCGCGCTTTATTTTGCGTATTTCTATTGCACCTTGTGCAAAGCTGCGTCGTCTGAACGAATTCGTGTAGAGAAAGTGGGAAAGAAAGATATTCTTAAAAAGGAAACCTTGACTACGTGTAAGTCCAATCCAAGTTAAGCCATTTTAACTAAGCCATTCTAACAACTACATTATTGACCGACGCTAGCTCTGCTATTTCTTATTTTTAATAGTTCTGTCACATATCGTATATACGCGTGGAAACCGAATGAACTTTACCTAAGAAAAATGAAATAGAAAACGATTCCGAAGAAGGAAACTTTAATAAACAATCGCAAGAACTCGCGATTCATCCTCGTCTCGGAGAATTTTGTCTTCGAGAAAGTCAAGACTTTCAGAGAGCAAATATTTCAATTTCTGTCAATTTCTGTTTCTCGTTTTGAAACATTGCAATAGGAAGAGAGAGACTCGCGTAATATCTAGTAACCCGAGGGCACGCGGACTCTTAATTCGGCCCTGGTCGCCGGAAGCATCGCCAAGGCGCCAAGAACTCGGGCGCCAGAGGAGAGCGTCGAAAAAACTGGGAGTCCGAATCGCCGCTCTTTTTACTAAATCTCGACGATCGCGAACATGGAAGCGTCAGCCGTTATCTCGCTCGACCGAGCGTTAAATAGATATTAAGGGACACGGGGGGGGGGGGGAAGGGGGGCTCGTTCGCGCCAAGAACGAGCACACCGTTAACATCGAAGCGCAGAAATGCGCGTAACGTTATTCCAGCCGGAGGGTTAACGATTATGGAGATGAAGAAACTATAACGCATGGTGCAGCCACGGTGATATAATAATACAATTTATTTACCTGTAGGTTCAATTTCGAATTTATGTCGCGAGGCATTATCTCAAGACAGGATTTATTGTAATTTACGCTTTGCGTGTGTACCATATTTTTGCTCGAATAACTATCGTTACCGTGAAATTCAATTTTTTGAATATAGATTCATTCGGTAGAAAGCATCTTGTAACATCTGTACATTTTTCATGTGATTTGTTGTTATAAAATTTACATTTGTAAAGATCTTACAGATGACGAAGATCATGCTCAGATATTTTCACGATTACGTAAGAACCTCGTTAATCGTTTTACGAGACACGCTCGTGTTATTAGTAACGCTACTCCACGGTGAAAGAGAAAAAAGGAAATTTAATAAAAAAAAAACAACAACAAGGAAACAAAGCGAGAAAGAGAAATTCGTTCATAGACTCACCGAACGCGAAAATTCGTAACGAATAGGCTCCTTATAACTCGATCGTGGAAATCGACTTACCTGTAACAAAAGAAACAAATAAACATGAGCGTGCGCGCGCGCGAGGGAAAAGTGAAAATTGCGCTACTGCTGCGTAAAAGGTAAAAAGATTGCACGCGTCACCGACGGAAACCATCGCCATCGACGCGTCTCGGTTAACGCCAAACGACGTGGGGGTGGGGGGTGGCGGCGACGAGGGGGTGGGGGGTGTGGGGGTGGGGAGGAGCAGCAGTAATTATACGGAATCGTAATTATCCGAGTGCGTGGAATCGTACTAAAGGCCCGCAAGCTACGTCCCACACGACGATTTCACGGCATTCAGGTCATCATCGACCCGACCGTCCCACGTGAAAATATTTCGTGTACGCGTGGAGAATCGTTGGGTTTGCGCAAACACCCACGGCGACAGGAACCTAGAAGGTGAACCGTTCCAGTAATCCGTCTATCGAAGAAAAATACAAGCTTCCGTTCACCAGAAACTATCGTCGATCTCTTTACTTTCGTTTCTATGTACGATTCATCGAAATATGGAACACCGATCCTTTCTGTCGGTATTAGAACAGTAGAGCATTCAAGAGCTTGGAACAGCGAGAATAAAAGTACAAAGAAACAAGACAGAAGCGTGCACGAGGTTTGTATCAGTACATTAGTCGATCTCCAAAGATCCAAAGACGGTTTCGGAGCTTAAGCGAACGAGGCTTGTTTCGCTACCCGACCCGAGTTTCATTTTACCAAGAAAACCTGAAACCGTGGCAGCGGGTAGACATAGGTCTGCCCACGAAACGAGGTTGCGCGTTAATGTAATGCAAAAGCATTCGTCGAGCTATCGGAAGAGGAAACGGCGAGATCGTTCGATTCGAAGGAAGGAGTTGCCGAGAAACGAGGACACGTCTCAACCTCTAGAACGGGAACAGCAAAGCGTGCTGCTCACGAACGAGGAAGCGACAGTTAGGCAGTTCGTGTCATCGTCTTCGGAACTCGGCAGACCTCTCGTTTTAACGGGTCGGCTCTGCTAGCTTCCGATCCACTTTCGTCGCTAGCCTAGCTCGACCATTTTCTGCTTTCTTTACTCGATCCGAGATTTTCGCACGAGAACATTACTGGCGCTACGTTTCGTCCATATGGAAGCGTTTCGATCCGATTGACGCCGGTTGCATGGCATCGATCATCGTCGCGGCTAACCTTCGCCAGCAAAACGAAGAGCAAGTGTACTTTTTGTACAGCTGTCTTTCTTCCAACAGATATAACAGACAATAAACCAAATAAACGACTGTAAAGAGAAAGCGTATTTGTAGACACGAGCTTTCCTCGTCGGAAGTGCCTCGAGAGAATCTCAATTAAACGTATCTGCGTCATCGAAAGCCGGTGTTAACGCGTAAACCTAAGTAAAATATTTGTAAACATTAAGTTGCTGCAAGAAGTCGATAAAATATTCTCAAAGTCGTTCGGAGTTGCTACTTCGTCCTAGCCAAGAAATTCGTTTCCAACAAGGACGCGTCAGCGAATAATCTCGCCGCGTGTTTCCTCGAAACGAACGGTTACAAAAGAAATTGATCGAACGAGGCAAGCCACGAGGAAAACCGTCTTTTTGTGAAACCGCACGAGTCGACTTGCGCCACGGACTTTGTTTGCCCATCGACTGGGGGGGAGGGGGGAGGGGGGAGGCTCTCTCGAGGAGAGATTGATTTCGAAATCGCCCAACGCCGCAGAGACAACCGCAGAAATTCGCGATTGCGATTGCAACCGGAGATCGGCTCGGTTGGCTCGAGCAGCCGGCGCATACACGCCACGAAACTATCCCGTGGCCATAATTTCGTTACGGGCCGCGAATAGAAAAATACGCGGACGTGGGTCGAAAAGCTGTCGTTACGGCACCGCCAATATCTTTCGCTGCGCAGCAATAAACGAAGAGGGCAATAAATTGAGCGAAATAACTGGCCACACCTGTGCGCGGCACGGACGTTAGGTGGGCACGTAAAAGTGTCTCGAGCACGATCACCCGCGTTCAGAAACGCCTCTAGATGAACTTCTGCAAAACTCTATTTCACGTCGGGACGTCATGCGAGCACTTATACGCCGGGGAACACCTCCGAGCACCTCTGAAAAGGAAGACGAACGTCGCTGTTTTAATTAAACATCCACTCCTGCTGAAGAGAGCTAATTTCCATTTCGGATTACAGCGATTCTATGATAGTTTCGTATCGACTTCAGCTCGGTAATATTGTAATACTGATATACGTTTGAAGTTTTTTTTTTTATACTCAACAGAGATGGATTATACGTTACAATTTACGTTACGTAAACAAAAGTGCAAATTAGGATAAGCGTCGTTTCATGCGCGAGTGTAATACTGTTGAGAAAAAAAACCGTAAAATAATGCATATTAGAAATGATATACAAGTGTAGTAGGTGTTATGTAGCCAAAAATCTCTGAGCTACGCACCCTTGTGAAACAAATGAACTAAAACTAGAATCGTCTTGAAGCGTAACACTAATCCTTATCGCGCCATGTTTTTGTATAATTTAGAACCTCTCTGCTTCGGTTCAGAAAAATACTAAAAACTATTCCGAATAACCTAAGCAAAGAACCCGGTGTCGTGTTTTCGGTCGTTATCTATTATTCGAGGAAAATTACGTTATAAGTTACGTTGTCTAGTCGAAACCGTGTGCGACAGCCTTTAGGACGAGACGCAGAGTCGAGGACCGAGTCGAGGAAATTGCGCGCGCACGGTAAAGCACCAGGGGCTGGGGCTCGTCAGCTGTCGAGTCCTCGGCAAAGAATGTGCGTGTCGAGGGGAACGAATTCTCGTGTTTCGAGCCGACGCGCGACCAGCGTTTTCTGTTGCTAAGCTCGGAAAGACCGAACCTTCGCGCAACGCGTAAACTTTTCGCGGCACGCCTTTCCGGCCACGTTCGCGTGCACCGGGCACGTAACTGGGATATTGCGAAAATCGCTGCAACCATTACCAAATATAGCGTTGTATCAGGTTTCGTATCTCCCCGGGGCCCGAGATGGGCGAAATTCTTCTCTGGATACGAAACTTTCGAATTACGAACGCTAGGAGCGAATTCAATTCAACCGATACAAAACTATGAGAATAATATCGGTGATCAGTGGGTACTACGAAACGGGCTTATGAAATGGCGTAAAAAGTAGTAAGGAAGAAGGATTGTAGAGGATCTTTAAGAAGTTATTATTTGTTAGAAATCCCAACGTGGACTTTCGTCAGATATTGGAATAAAGATATTAGAATTTTATTTAAAAAAAAAAAGGGTATTTGTACAATACAGGGTGTTTTAAAAATGTCGGAGATTCTTGAAAGAGGTAGTTCGGGTGATTTGAAACAACTTTTGCCTCGGCGAAAATGTTGTCCAAGGCTTCGTTAAGGAGATATTAAGAGATAATCCCGACTAATAGGAGCTCGAGTATGCCGGTGGGGCGGCCGCAGTTGTAGGCTACGCCCTAGCCAGCCGCACTAGCTTAGGCTCGTGCTAGACAGACACAGTAGCATAGGCTACACGCTCGGCGGCCGCGCTCGGACTGGTCGAGGTTTTCTGTCAATACCTCCTTAACGAACCCTAGGACAACATTTTCGCTAAGGAAACAGTAACGAACGGTCGTTTAGCTTCTATTCGAAATTTCCATATAGATGAGAATTTAGCGAATTCCGATCTGCGTCGACATCGAGCTCTTTCTTCGAGTGGCTATCCTAGAAACGATCGTCGACAAAAAGCCTATAGTGGAGAGCACAAATTGTTGTTTCAAATAAACCCCTCTTTTCAAGGACCTCCAACATTTTTCCGACACCCTGTATATACATACACACGCGAGCCGTTCTTTGACACCTTCATTATTTTTCCAAACCCACACCGTCATTCTTCCCAATTTAATTTAGAACGAAACCTCTCGATGCAACACCCCGTAAATAAAAACCTAAACTTATCACCCTGCAACACGATCCTGTCCAATGTACACGAGCGACACGTGGGAAACCGAAGTTCGTTCAGAGTACGAAGACGGTCGAAGAGGGTTTTAGCAAAGCCAGAATGGTGTCCCGCGACGTGACTCGATCGAAAGATTTCCTGTTTCGACTATCGTCGGAAATGGCTGTTAATTTGGCGAAGCGAGAGGACGTATCGTGACTGGGCGATGTTCGGTTGCGCGCACGACGTCTTATTAACATCCCTTCTGCGCGATGACGACGATTATCGGCGATACAGATACAGCGGACGATAAAGCGGTCCGTGGCGTTCCGTGTCGAGGGCTCTTCAGCTTCCCGTCACCTTAATTATATTTATCGGCTCGCTCGATCGGAACGGTCGCCACGCCGATCTCCCTCTGATCGTCGCCGGATCGCTCTTTCTCTCTTTCTTTCTCGCTTTCGCGATAAAAGTCCGGTGGCTCGATCTTCACGGGTGAGAAAATACGATGGTATGCCGGGCGGGTTGCATCGGCGAACAAACGTTGCCTTCTTCTCAAGGTCGTCGTGATCATTGCCCGTTCACTGCCGCGGCTGCTCGCTCATCCGATCGATAACTCTCTTCCCGAGTCGTGGATCGTGTTCTACGAGTCGGAGGAAGCCACCCAGAGTCGCGGACGGGCCGTGACTCTTGAGAAATAACGAGAAATTCCACCGATCGTTATTCACCTGCGCCGTACTTAGACAGGCTGTTATCCGTGTCCGTTGCCGAAGGAACGAATACCGAAACGCGGACGTCGCGTTTTCTTTCGGTAGGGATAAAGACGCGCTACAGGTTCGTTCACGATAGACAATCTGTGTTCATATACGTACGATACTTCTGCTACTGGTTCGTCCGTGTCATCCAAATTTGACGTTGACGTGTGCTGTAGTTCTGCCGCCACTTCCCGTGGTTTCCTGTAGTTCATCCACGAGTGAACCCCTTAGTGGACCGCCATTGCTCTGTTGCAAGTTCATTCATGGCAGAGAACCTCCTGCTGGTACACTGCAATTTTACAGTGGCTTCTTTTAGTTTATTCCGTTCTTTCCTTTTCGATTGGTCCATAACCTCGGAGTGGCTTTCCAATGAAGTTGGATGTCCACAGCATCCAACTTTCCTATAAGTCCAAGCTCATCTATTACAGACAACCCTCTACTGTTTTCTGATAGTCTGCTATAGTTCTTTCCTTTTCGATTGATCCATGATATCCAACCTCCCAATGGCTTTCCAATGGAGTTGAATGTCCACGACATCCAACTTTCCTATAAGTCCACTGCAAGTTCATCTACTGCCTGACAACCCTCCGCTGCAAATTTCTTTGCGATGAACATCCTCCTGCTAGTTTCCTGTACTTTCGCTGCAAGTTCGTCCACGTCTGACAACGTCGTAGCTTCTACAATCCTCTACAGGTTCGCGCATGACACTTACACTTTTACCGCCTGCCATGCATCGTAACGACGCATGTACGAAGAGGTTTACATGAGATTTGCTCGCACCGATCGACTGTTTGCATCGCGAAAAAGACCAACGAGAAAGATAATCCAGCAAACCTCTGGGTACACCTCCGATAATCCTCCACGCGTACGGACAGCTTAACAAAGATATCGTGGCCTGTCTATCGGAGAAAGAAATCCAATCGCGCGGTTTCTAAACTCGCCATGGCGAAAGACCGAGAGATCTCGATCTCGTTCTGGATCCCTGCGTCCAGCCGCGACAGCGGATTCGCGCGATCTCGATCGCCGGACGACGTTATCGGCGTAGAAAAATCGCCTAGGATCGCGACGTCTGATCAGGGACGGGAAAATCAGCGAATCTCGATCGAGCGAGAAACGTCGCGGCGGAATGATCTATGGATCGAGATCGATCACGACCGGAGAGCTCGGTATCGAAGGTGGAGATATTACGACACCGATTCTAGAGGGAAGTGGGCTCGATAGAGAAGGGCGACTGGAACGCTCGCGATTGCGATGATCTATGGGTCACGATCTGTTGGTGCCGAGACACTTTTACCCTGGATCGTTCCGCGGCGTGATGTTGACTCGAGTCGATTTTTGTGAATCTTCCACACAGAGCGTCGAGAAATATCAGACTGGTATGAACGGAATGTCCTCGACTGGAAACTTTGTGCACATCGATTTCTTTAGTCTCAAGAATCGAATTCTATAAATCCAGACCGGTTTCACAATGATTTCGTAAGTTTCGACCGGTAGATTTCGCTGAATCTTATTTTCATCTGTCGCTTGTTTTCCCGAATGCTTCCAGGTTTGGCCTTCGAAAATCGGATCACGCATTCCTACGTGCCCGGTTCGACACCTACGCGCGAGCCCGTTTTTCTGCTTTCCTCTTCGGGCTGCGAGCTCTCAGCGTAGCACACTTTTGCCAGCGGCTCCATCGTACCGACTATTCGCTTCTCTTCTGCTCCTTTCCGCCGTTTCAGCAACGTTTATCTCGATCGGAACGAACCGTGGTTTTTCGTTTACGTTTCGAAGCGTCTCGCAACGAGACATCGTAAACAACATAATGAAGCGAAACTCGATGAAATCTCGACGGCAATTTCTCGTCAAGCAGTTTCTCGGCGAATATCAATTCGAAAAAAGGCGATCGGTCGACCGATCGTCGCTGTCCACTATAGGCTTTTTGTCGACGATCGTTTCTAGGATAGCCACTCGAAGAAAGAGCTCGATGTCGACGCAGATCGGAATTCGCTAAATTCTCATCTATATGGAAATTTCGAATAGAAACTAAACGACCGTTCGTTACTGTTTAAGTGAAAATTATAACGCCTTGTTATTCATTTATTTATGGGAGAATCGTCTAGTGGACAAAAGCAGTACATATAATTAGAAAATTAAGACAATAAACAATCAAAAGATTTCATTTATATCATTGACACGTATCAAGGTGATATACTTAAACTTATTTCATTTCTTTCTTCCAGATGTGGCTTTGGCCAACATCGTAATTAACAGCTGGTGCTGTGTAGAAAATCGGCTTGTAGACACTGACGGTTTAATTATTTTTCAATACTCTTTGACAATCCACTTCATACAAATTCCTGTTCAACACAATTTTACAGTGACTTTCTGGATTTATAGAATTCGATTCTTGAGACTAAAGAAACTTCCTTTAGTTCTGTTTATTCTGTTTTTTCCTTTTAGATTGGTCCATGACATCCAACCTCTCAGTGGCTTTCCAATGGAGCTGGATGTCCACGGCATCCAACTTTCCTGTAGATTCGATACACCTTCTGAATAGTATTAATTTTCTACACTTCGCCAAAAATTCCTAAAGCGTGCTCCATTTTTTTTTTTGTGTCGTCTTCAACCTCATCCGGAATCCAACAAGGATCCGGAACAAATCGCAGCGTGTCGTAATTCGCATTTTACGTCTGTTATTCGAATATAATGTCGGTCGTTTATGCGCGAAACGCAACGAGCAACGGAAAGAGAAAGAGAGAGCCCGTAGTTTGTTCGTTAAGACCCTATACGCGACGACCTCGTTACTACAACGCGGTCGGTCCCCTTCGGTTTCCGTTCGGTTAACCGTAAATTACAACCGCGACCGGTGTATAACGAGCATAATAGCGACGGTAGCCGGGTGAAGGTCGGCCAACTCGAGCGATGCGACGATACGATACGAATCGAATCGAATCGAATCGCCGTTTCGTTTCTTTCCAGTTGAAAAAGAAAGACACGATTCGAAGAACTCGTCTTGAAATCGAACGTTCGATACGAAAAATCGATACCGGGGCGGTCTTATATCGAGGGATACCGATCGAAGATAACCGGCCTCGTCCTTATGCGCCGGCGTCGAAAGATGAAACCGTGATCGAGGGTAACGATATGCAGATTCGATCACCCTAAGAGCCGCGACGCGTTTCTTACACAACCGTCTTGGGAGCGCGAACGTCCTGTTTAAGTTTCCCGTTGAAAGGAAACGCCGTCGACTTTTCTTCGCGACGATCGCTCGATCGTTTGGATTCGGTTATAGTTCCAAACGCGCGATAACTACTTGCTCCGTTATGTGAAAATTCTTTTATCTGAATACTCACCCGACTAATTCACATAACAGGCCATTCGCTATGCTGTGGTGGCATCTCCTGTCCTTATCGCTAGAGGGACGAACGCCGCGAGTCTTCTTACAAGCGTTCGGTTCTGTCTAACATCCGTATGTAAGTTACTCCCGACCGATCTCTAAACATCCCGGCGTCTAAGGCACGGACCTGCTAGGTACCCACAGCTGCCACAGTGATTACATTTAACAATTGTGCATAACGATAATCAATGAAATATTACCGAGTAGTTCCATAGAGGCACGATGAGTATATCATTAAACTCTTAACTCCACAGTTGCTCGTGAATCAATAACGAAAAACACGTGCGAGAACCTCATTCTTTCGCGTATTTCTCAAGACATATCGTTGAAAGAAAAGAAACGGCGGCGAGTATAGGAGTACAGTTGGCCAACTTCCCTCGCAAGCGTTCACCATCCCTTCCTACTTGCCGACTCGTTGCGATAGCCGAGGCTCCGCGTGCAATAATCGAGGTTCCACCGTACGCTTCGGATACCCCTCGAGCCTCGTCGCGTTATCCGTTCACTCTACCTGGCCGGGTCCAGAAATCGTTGGAAAGTAAGTTGGTCTAGCCAACCCACCTCGAGGCGTCCTACTTCGCCAGCCATATCGTCGATCGGTTGCGGTTCCGCGTATCCATTGTGGCGTGCATTGGAAAGGGAATAACCTTGCCCGCATTTTCTAACGTGTCGCAACGATGCCCACCCCTGTGTCTCGATTCACGCACCTATGAACCGCTCCGGCGAACGGAGTCGGTATCCTTAAGCGTGTAAGCAGATATACCGATCTCGTTTTCCCAGAGTAAAGGGATTAATCGTATATCCAGACTTCTCTCATTACGTACGATCGAAATAGGTAGCCGAGAGATTCAGGCTAGGCCAAACAGCCGGGTCGCGATGAGTCACGGAGCAATTTCAAGCACTCGAGTCGCCTAATCGATTCCTCTACCGTCGAGCTCGGCTAACCCCCGATAAAGGGGGTGCAATTAGCCGAACAGTCGTCGCGTTTGTTAAAAACGAGATATCCTCCGTAATTATGGATCGTTGATCGCTATCTTGATAATTAATTTACTAGATTCGCGTGGCATAGCTCAATGTTCCTTTTGCGTAATCGACGCCGGTATATAGTTTGATAACGAATGATACTTCTGTGACTTGTGGCACCATGTAACCGTGATTACTCGGACATTTTTCATTTCTTTCACTCGGGCACGTGCGAATGATTGCAACCCCGAAATCGATCGTTCGTTTTCATCCACGGACAATCGTAAGAAGTATTTGTTAAAAAATCGATTAGAATAGAAATAAAATGGGAAAGTGAGAAGATATTTCTTTATTTGTCAATTTAACGCGAAGATTCACTCGAGAAAACGTTTTCGAACGATTACACACGAAGAGCACAGGGAGTGGTGAAAGCAAATAAATTAACATATCGACCGGGCTAGTTTTTACTCGACCCCGCAAGGTGGCTGGTACCCGAAGAAACGCGGTAATGGCATGAAGACATTTATTACTACTGGCCGGCGGCCTCATCTTCGCAACCTACTGTTCCATCGTTTTCAAGGCAATCCATCGATTCGTAGAACGCGTCGTTTATTCCGAGGTCTTTTTCCCGCGTATCGTCGATCTGCCTTCGCAAGGCGTTTCTTTTCCACGACGAACGCGCGAGACGTAGTGAGATCTCAATCGTCGGACGAGAGGTCCCTTCGTCGAGAACCAGGTAAAAAGAGGCTCGCGTTCGGAGCGACGCTAGGTATCCGAACCGGTGCTAAGTAAACCGCTCGATCGTCCCTCGATCGAGCCTCGAGAAAAAGCCGATCACCCACGCCTCTCCAAGAATTCCAACAGCGAATTCGTGCCATGTTCTCCGCACGAGACGCGTAGAAATTCCTGGGGCCAAATAAGGCCTATAACCTCCTCGTAATGCAGCTTTCGTTCCCCACGCGAGGCGGATAGGAGTTCCTTGGCCAAATAAGGCCTTTAACCTCCTAGCTTTCGGGGACCACTGAACAAATCATTTTCAGTTCCTATCGAAACCAAAGCTAAGAAACTGAAGTAACTTTTCCGAAATTCAAGTAGCTCTCCCGTCGCTGTCCGATTCGTCGAGGACTCGCAACCCTGTTCAATTTTACTCCCGAACATTTCGAAATATGTCTCGGGTTAATATCAAAGCCATTGGCGCATTCTCGAAGATTCCGCGTTCAACTTCAATTTTACGCGTTGTAAGAACGTTTGTGATCGGAGTTTTCGGACGGGTGAACCTATAATAAACAACACCAAGGGGATTTCACCCGTAATTCGTGCTGGTCGCCCAACCACGATCGACGTAGCTGGTATGGTGTCGCTTTACCTTTGGGGTTGCCCTCTCTTTTTCTCCGTCCCAGATTCGATACATGCCGGTACATGGCTGTGTACACCAGGGCCAGCTGCGCGGCCCTTGTAACGTAATGCGGGCCGGTCGATCGGGAACGTTCGAGCTTCTTGGGACCTGGTCTTTTAGTTTGGGTCGGTGGGTCAGCATTGGACAGCATGCATGTCAAAATTGCACGAGCACACTTTTACCGATACGAGTTATTGATATAAGCATTAGTATAAATAAGTGATCAAGTTCCCAAGAACGTACGTGCAACTATGCCCAACAAATGCTAGAATGTATTTTTATTACAAAATATTGTTACAGAGGCGAATGGAGCCACTGTATCTTGGCGATATCGATAGTAAAACGTAGTTAAATAATAAATGAGGTTCAGACGCTGTTACAACTAGCAGGTATGGAGAGCAAAGAAATATTTCACTATATTTATATCGCTCGAGTATGGAGACTCTGTGTAAAACGATAGAAATCAAAATGGAAGAAAATTCAACTTGTACAATCTGAACTGATTACTCCTAAAAAAAAAAGAGTAAGAGACGTAGTTTAGAATTCAGATGTAATTTCGACAACTTTTGGAATGTCTGAGCGTATCAGAGCTGAATATACGTGAAAACATTGTTCGTTTCGACTCGGTCATTAACCCTTTGACTGCGGGACGATTTTTGAAATTTTAATAGACGTATAAGCGTGAATTTGAAAAAGATATCACCTTATAAGGAATATAACACAAAACTTTCTTTATATGTACAGTTTATTCATACGACTTTATTCATACTTCAGTTTCAAAGGGTTAATTGCCACCCGAGTTATTCGAATATCATTCGTATGTATCGCATCGTTCCTGCCGCTAATTATAGTAGCCGTTCACCACGAAAGCGCTAACAAACGAAGAAGCAGAGTTCCCTGGGAGGAGGAAACGCTATCGCGGAAGGAAAGACGCGTTCGAAGTCCTTCTGAAACCTGCATCCTTCTGGCTGAAAGGGTGGCATTGTTATGCTAAGCGAAAAGACGCGCCGCGAAGGTATGGGAAGCATATCCTGGAAGACGAGGAACATCCAGAAAGAGAGAGAAAAAGAGGGACTGGTGTCTACGAGCCGTTTGGCCCAATGGGAACAGCTGTTGCCTGTCTGTAGGCAGCTGCAACGTCGAGGCCGAAGAAAAATCTCGAAAGAATCGGCTCGTGACTGCCGTCCAAACGGAGATTTATCGAAAACGAAACAGTTTTTGCGAATGGAGATACAAACACTCTTCTTCGTATTCCCAATCTGAAAACTATTATTGCGGAAAATAAATTTAACGAAAAATGGAGAAAGGAGTAATCCATCGGCAACGTTTTCTTCAATTAGTTCAGTAGTGTGATCTTCAGAAGTTGACGTTGAAGTAGGCCAGTTTCGCTTTGGTCGTTTTACTGCGGAGTGATTGTAAGATTGAAGAAGTATGCAAAGAGTAAGTGGACTATTTGTACCACTTTGTTCGACAAAGCGAGTCCTCTCCGCTGAAATTTTCCGACTATGGCCGAGATAAGAAGACGGACGGACTTGCTTCTTCGGATTCCTTCGCGGTTATTAAACACGACAAGTGTATCTTTCGATTACGGTTTCCAGGTAACGAAGCAATATCAAGATACCGTCGAATAATTTGAATGAAATATTCGAGGAAGGCTAACGTACGACTCCGTTAAAATAAACTCGAGACGTTGCACGCTTTTTGTATTTAATAAACAGAAAGGAATGTCAAGAAATGTCTCCTCCTCTTATCTCGACCATCGTCGGAACAGAGTTGAAGAAATATTTCATCTGTTTACTGAAGTTACTCATGATTCCTTACAAAGACTTTAGAGAAACCCAACAGCGGTCTGTTCGTAAGACTTGTTCATTTGTTTGCAAGATTTTTCAGTAGAGCGTTGGAATGCTGTGGAAGCTAAGCACGATAGATTTTGTTGTTCAGTTTGTTCGCTACTGTTCAGAATTTCTCAGTTTGTCTTAGTTTTACTCAGAATTTTGCTCACTCCTGTACAGTATTTCTCAGTTTGTCTTAGTTTTACTCAGAATTTTGCTCGCTCCTGTACAGAATTTCTCAGTTTGTCTTAGTTTTACTCAGAATTTT
>NC_071979.1:26754340-26778796 GCF_026283585.1 Hylaeus volcanicus
TTTTACTCAGAATTTTGCTCACTCCTGTACAGAATTTCTCAGTTTGTTTTAGTTTTATTCTATTGCGTTTTGTCTAGTTTTGGTTAGTTATGTCCAGTTATATTCAGTTACGTTCAGTTTTATTCAGTTTCCTCATGTTTACATCAGATTTGGTCGGAATTCCTCAGTTTGTCTCGGTACTACCGAATTTCGTTCGATGTTGTTTACCTCTGCTCTATTTACATCGTCGTAATCAGTCCTCTCTTTGTCATTCGATTCGTCGAGTTCGCGGGCCACGTATCCTGGAAACACGAGATCGTCGGTGTCCAAGCGCGTACACGTTCGTCGCGTCCAGGATTTTCGAGACTCCTGTTGTAAAAAGTGAAACGTCGCGCGTGCGTGTCGTGACTTCGTTGCGCGTGTTTTCAGAACACGGCGTCCTTAACCGTTTCGAACAAAGGCCACGGAACACGGGCAAACCGGATACGTGCGATCTTTTTGCGAGTAGATCCACTAACTGCGATCTGCGCCCTGGGATCTCGTTTTCCCCCCACGACGGAAGGTCATCGGCGACCGGATCGCGAAGCAGCAAGTAGGCAGCCAGGCTGTCGCGCTAATTGCAGGTGCCGTTACCGTTACTTTCCAGATGGCATGCCCGTTTCTGTCGCGTTCCCTCGTCCGCTCCAATCGGAAAGCGTTCTCCGCGAACGTAACGAGAGATTCCGCCGATCGAGTTTTCTTTCGCTGATCGAAACCGCGCGTTGGCGACCGGTGCGTTCGCCAAATCCCGATCCGAGTTTGTTCCAACGAACAGAGTTCAACAAACAGAGCCTAATATCTCGCAGCATAGAAATTTCGAGTAACGAAAGAAAGATAAACAATTTTCGGAATGTCTGGAACGTGGTTATCTGACAGATTTTATTGCAACCCTTCGACCTTCGTTTCCGATCCTCATCAAGCACGCGAAAAGGTATCTTAACTCTGTATGAAAATTTATATTTATTATTTTCATAGATACAGTACTCTTCTCTGTCATTCATCATAGATCGCTATCGACATTAGTTCATACCTACTTTTGTATTATGAGATAACACGAATTCCCGCGAACAACTGATAAAGACTTAAAATACCGATGATATTATAGAACCAACAAACTCTTACAATCTTAATTAATTAAAAGGTAAATGACTCACGTTGAATGAAGAAGCATACAACGTCTACGCCATACTGTTGAGAAGCCCGAGAACATCGTTTCTCTTCACATAATTAATTCTTACCGATACTATATATAGAAATTTGCTCTATCTACTTTCAAGAGTTCGTTTAATCAACATGGTTGAAACATCTACAAGAAACAATTAAAAATTCAAGCTCGAAGACAATTTCACCAGGATCATCTCTATAAACAACAACAAACAAGTATTTCCCTATTTTTTCTAGGTAAATCGTTTATTGGCGCATTCATAGTCGAACAAGGGTACGTTGCACCTGATCTGACAATATCAAGGGTTTAAATATCGAGTGGCAAGTGCATAGCGGACGATCTCCGCATACTCAGTCCGGCCGCAAGCTATTTTCAACCCACGCTAAACTCTCTCGCTCTCTCGCTCTCCTCAGCTTTGCCGATCCCCCTACCAGTCTCCGCGTATTCTAAGACGCGACCCGATACCATAAAAAGCACCTGTCCCGCTACTCCAAAATTTCCGAGTATCGTTACGCCGATCGAATTTGCCTCTCGACCACCGTGTAACGACGGCTGTCTTGAAACCGCGTTCCGACATACTAGTGCAGTTATTTGCTACGTAATCGCGGCTGCATTTACATTAGCACCGCATGTTGCCACCTGTCGATTCGCGCGACATAATAACACGAAAATCCGTTAAACCGCCTCGGAAATCCGCTACCAGGTTTATTATCCGTACGGTTTCATCGTTTCGAATTACGCGCGAAATTCAGCGATATTGAAATGAAAAGCGTCGGATCGAGTCCACTGTCCGATCGAACGTGACACTTGTTTATATTCGTACACGTTTCGGTTTTGTTTTTTCGAGTCTGTTTTTCGAAATACTCGTTGACGACAATAAGGCATGAATTTAAAAATATTTAAATGCGGTGGATGTGCCCAGCCTTATTTCTATGCTGCTACCTATTTACATAATAAGCATTACGATGCATTCGATTATTTTAAAATTTCTGTACCCGCGTGTTGCACGTTTATTAGGATAAAGGAAAAGAAGTAAATTTTAGTTTCAAATTTGGCGCGCATTGTTAGCGGCGCTGTTGCGTAGCTTGGCGCGCGCCGTTTTTGTTTCAATTTGCGAACGTTCGTTATACGCAAAAATACGTTGTAAGCAAGCGGTCGTGTAATATATCTTCTACAATAAACTATCCTTTTCGCAAAACCACGATAATATCGATATTTAATATTAGAAAAGCCAAAGAATAATACTTGTCTTATCCAGATGCTGCTAGCAATTTTCGAGCGGTACGATACGCGTTATTATTCAACGAATTCTCCACCCGTGCTTCGCGTATCGATAATTAGCCGAATTTCGAGAGTCGCGCGTGAGTAATACTGTTTCGAGTATCCGACGGGTAACGCTGGATGGCGAGAAACGAGTAGGCACGAACGAATCATTAATAACCGTATCCTGACTCATCGCGAGGGTCGGTGGAAGGAAAGGAAGAGCGAATAGTAATACGCGGTCTTGACCTTCGCGCTGATCTACGTCAAACTACGAGATCGTGTTATCGATCCGGATGGAAGGAACGTAAACGTTCTCTTTGTTCGAAATGGGTCGGTCAGTCCCGGGGGAGAAGAAACGGTCTCGTTCATCGAAGGTGGAGAAACGTGTTGCAGCCGTGCGAGCTGCCAGGCAAAAGTAAATCGACGTTAAATGCCAAGACCGTGACGAATACGAGCAACGTCGTGGAGGCAGAGAGAAGGCAAATGTTGTAGGCAATAAAGCCGCTAGCATATGCGGCTCGAGCAGAGTATCGATAGCGGGCGCGGAATCGCTTAATTGGTGAGAACGAAACGGCGCGGGTTTCCTCGACTTTATTTACATTCGCGAATAACGCCCCGTAGATACAGCCATAATATTTATGCCGAGACCCCTTTCTCGAGGACGTTTACGGCGTCGGTCTGACGATTCGTGGCTCTCTCGGCACTCCAACGGCTCCGATTCCAGTTCCCACTTATCTTTCCCTCTATGGACGGGACGATTCCGTGAGCAGGAAAATGGATAAATTCTTATCTAGGTGAAAAATTAGCGGTAGTCAAAATGACAACTATTTCGAGCTTTAAAGAGACTATCAGAGGCGACGAGGATGTGCTTTCTCAAGTCGTAACATTCGTGGTATTGGAAAAGTGACTTCAGTGTTTTCGAGCACAAAGAGAACGTAACTGTACACAGTTGCTTACATTGAAAAAGTTACGCGATTCAACAACCAACAAATATGAGATTCTAAAATATTAAAACGGACCGTTGATTTTGTTAGTTCCCGTTTAAATAGCTTGAAATTTAATTTCATATAGAAGAAGCGACTGTTGTATTAGGCCGATCGCACGCGGCGCAACCGATTTGAAATTAGCGTTGCAAACCGGTTGCGCTCTTTATTTTACCTACTCCAGTATCTTTGTTTTACCTAGATCCACGGTCGCGTGCAACTAGTTTCAAAGTGGTTTGAAACTGATCAGTTGCGCCCGTGTGCGAACGGCCTTATGCGCAAATTCCCTTATCCGGCTACTTTTGTCTCCAAATTACCGCAAACGTGAGAAGCTCTACCGTACAAAAAAAGATACAAAAGATAAAAAGATTTGGTTGTCCGGAAAGTTCATGCATATTTTTAAGAAAAATTCAAAGGCATGTTTGAATTTTCATGTATATTTATCGAATATATATGTACCGTTTTGTTCCACACCTTTCCACCTCTTAAGAAATGTACACATTTTATTTGTTTTCAGCCGTTCCGATATATTCAGACCTGTATCGCCTACTAAAAATCGCCACGGACTTTCCGGACAACCCAATATTTTCTCTACCGAAAAGTCCCTTAATCAAACACCATCTTCAAACAACATCTTCCAATTAATTCGGATAATCGAGGCTCGCCGGTACGAAGAATCACGTTTTAGAAAACCGGACGCTCCGATCAACCCTATTCGCCATGCACTGATAATGCTAGGTAAACGAAAAATTTGATAATTATTAGATCGACGATAACGTCGAATCGCTGTAAGCGAGATGATTAATATTAGAAGCGAATTAACTGTGTCGCGTGACCACCGTGCGACCCGATTCGAGGATTTCTCTTCGGCGGTTTCTTACGATCGACGAGTCATTCGGGACACGCACCGTCTTCGCGGATGGTCCTCGACCTTGCGCGGTTTCGGAGGAACGTTTTTGAGCCGTTCACGGTTTTGAACGCGCTTACACGAACACACCGGTCCTCCCCGCTACGCCGACAAGAAGAAACGGAATTCTCGACGAGGATGAAGCGAGAGGAAGAGACGCCAATAGACCGAGGTCGTAAAAGAGTATCGGCGCGCGAAGTCTCGACCTCGATCTCTCGCAGTAGGGGCACTTTCTTTCTTCGGGAGGGTCCAGGGCCGCGGAGTTAAGGGTGCCCCGGGCCTTAACCCAAACGATCTCTATTCGAGAGCGGACCCTTTTTTTTTTTTTTGTTTCCGCGCTCTAACACGATTTCCAACCATTTTTACGCTTCATCTGCGCCGCAGTCGCAGGCTTCGTTCGAGTAACTCGGTAGTCACAGAAGCGAAAACACCGTGAAACGAACACGAAAAAAGAAAAAGCTGGCAACGTTGGTCGTACAACTTTCCCGGTATCGGCTCTCGAAGGATGTAAATATTTTCGTTTTGGACAGCCGAGATTTCTAGCCGAGTAGAATACGGTGGGATCGCGTCGTGAAACCGTTTCGTTCGAACCCAGTCTTCGTTACGCGTGCTATTTTCTTCGATAATGACTACTTTGTACGCGTAATGCAGCGGAATTTAAACGATAAAAGCCTTAAAGGAATTGAAAATAATATATGGCAGCGTCAGTATTTATCCGCGTTATCGTACAATGTTTACAAATATTTACTGCCATCGGTGTGCCGTGTCAAATTTTATGATCTTTCGATAAACCACTCCTGATACCAAACAAACTACGTACAACCCGTAAGCGAAAAGAATGCATTTGCATCATTCTCTTAAACACTTGCGGAATGTGTCTAGATATACCAAATAAACTTTTGCTCGTGTTGCGAATCGATAAAAGATGACGCAATGGATATATCGGACAAAGTAATTCTTTTATATACACTAGTTCTTGTGTTTTTCCATACGGGCTCCAAAATTTTCGTCCAGCATATCGACTGCATGCTAAAGTTATGCTACGGTACTCGAATACTGTTATTTAGTGTTATTTTTAGCTCTCGTATTCATTATA
The DNA here is from genome assembly GCF_026283585.1 of Hylaeus volcanicus. Taxonomy (NCBI): domain Eukaryota; kingdom Metazoa; phylum Arthropoda; class Insecta; order Hymenoptera; family Colletidae; genus Hylaeus; species Hylaeus volcanicus. The sequence goes on from NC_071979.1 coordinate 26,759,773, forward strand.
CTATACAGTGACAATATTTTTTGTAAATTTAAAATAAATTTAAAATAGATTTAATCGAGTGGTTAAAGGAGCAGTATAATACTTGGAGCGAGGCTCTTTCTCCAAACGTGCTCGAAAATTTTCGTTCGCTATATGAACTCCTCGCGGACGACTATTTTGGAGCAGATGAATGCTGCATGCTAAAGTTATGCTACGGTACTCGAATAGTGTTATTTAGTGTTATTTTTAGGTCTCGTATTCGTTATACTATACAGTGACAATATTTTTTGTAAATTTAAAATAAATCGAGTGGTTAAAGGAGCAGTATACTACTTTTAGCAAGGCTCTTTATTTCTCTTATTTGTGAAGGACCAGATTTAACCCAGTCTTTTAGGTCTATCTAAGGTTTCCCAAGTGTTCCGTTGCTACAAAGATTAGTATACACCTGTACTTTCGGGGCAGGTATTTTACTCGTTACGTATGCGTGATTAATTTCAGTTCGCGTAAGTCGAAGGGCAAGTTTCAATTAACGAGCGTTAATTAGCAGAGCACGAAGCGCGCAGTGAATCGGCGACCTCGCGAGGTCGCAGGAGGAACGCGGTACAATCGCGAGTCGGAAGCATCGAAGACGGCGGAGTAACCTCGTTACACAAAGAGACGGGGAGATAGGATGTCGCGTCGAGGCTAGACGAGACGAAAAGAAGACGAGACGCCTGGGCTTACCGTGCGAAAGGTTGTTCCTCGACCTCGTACAGCTCTTCGAGGGTCTGTTTCGAGAGAAGCCTCTCCAGTCTCTGGGGCGTGGGAGCGAGATGCCCTGGGATGCTGGTAGTCTCGAACAGGCTGTCCGCCGTCATGGCCGCTGCCGGTTCGACGATGCGTCAACTGGACGAAAAGGACCAAATGGTGGCCGAAATGATAATCCCAAATTTCCGTCGGGGTCGTACGGTGACGCGTGACGACCGCGATGGAGCAGGTCGAACCGCACAGGTTCGGTGTACGGAGTCACACAAGACGGCTACCGATTTTCACTTGGTGCGATCACAGCCAGCTCTCGAATTTTTATCGCGTTTAAAGAGAAATATCCGTGGCACGCGAGAACGACCGGTAGAAAGGGGGTAAGAAAGAAAGAAAAAAAAAAAAGGGAAGGTGTTTTCTCCTGCTCCGGTCACTGCGTTTAAACACGGCCTGTGGATTTTACTCGCGTCGACAACGTAACGGCGAACGTATCACCACGTCACTGTCGCGGCAGGTAACGGCACGCATCTCCGTAAACGAAAATCCTCCTTGCGTCTCACACTGCGGCGTCGATGGCACGAGTCTCCTCGGAGTGCACGCACCGTTCGCGGATACGAGGCACGCGCTTCTATCGTGCGAGCCTTATCACGCGCGACCACTCCTCGCGACGGTTCACCAACAATTGAACCTTCCGCGGCTGGAGCCAGCGATCCCCACTCTCACGCCGTTCAAGCGCCTTCGCTATCTCCGCATTGGTGGGGAAAGTGCATCCCCTCTCTCTCTCTCGAGTAACCGGCGACGGTGCACCGGACCGACACGATGTGCAACGAAATCAACCGAGCCGACTTCGCGGCTTCACGGGAAAACGCGAAACAGAGACGCAACAACCACTTCCTCTACGCGCTAAGTTTTTCGCCATTTCGCTTTTACACGGTTTTCTGAAAGATAGATTTAAAAAAAAAAATGTGAATTCTTTGAAAGAAAAATTTATGTTGCGCGCTTGTTTTCAACGTCCGCGACGCGTCGGTTAAAGGTCTACTTACACATGTCCGTAACTTATCAGTTCCGTATCCGTTCAGTTCCGTAATGTTCCGTCAGAGTCAGTGATTCTAAATATTCTTCTGTTGTTTTCGAATGGGCATGTTCACACGCGTCCGACACCGTTCTATGACGTTATTGATACGGTACGGATACGGAACTGACACGTTACGGATATGTGTAAATAGACCTTAAATGGCATTTGTCGAACGCTCAGAAAGGAGTAATAACAGTTGATCGCGATCTTAAGCGCGTTAACTTTAGAAAGAAAGCTTCCACTGAAACCGCGCGTTTTCCAAATCTTCCCGCGCTCCTTAAAACCCGCCGGCATTTTAGAAGATCGTAAAACGTCGGGTAACGGGTAGAAAAAATTTATGTTGCGCGCTTGTTTTTAACGTCTGCGACGCGTCGGTTAAATGGCAATTGTCGAACGCTCAGAAAGGAGTAATAACGGTTGATCGCGATCTTAAGCGCGTTAACTTTAGAAAGAAAGCTTCCACCGAAACCGCGCGTTTTCCAAATCTTCCCGCGCTCCTTAAAACCCGCGGCCATTTTAGAAGATCGTAAAGCATCGGTTAACGAGCGAGCGCGTTCGAAATCGTGGCGGTAAATCGACTAGCTTACGATCGCTCGAAGTAAAACGGAACTTACCTTGGGCTAGGGAACAAACGCGGAGAGCCAGAAGGCTTGTAAAGCGTGCCAGGATCTTGTCAACCACCGTACATGATTATGGCGACCGAGCATGAATAATTGAATGCATAATTTATCGATTTCGCGGCGAAAGAGCAGCAGCGAGCCGGCAGGAGAAAGAGAGGGGCCGGCGGTCGTAGCGTATAGAGCGCGCGCCTCTGCATTATAGATCTCCTAATAAGTCGGTGCAGCTTCCAATGCCGAGATAAATCAGCTAATCTCGATAAGGATAACCGTTGTCTCGGCACGGTAACTATGACGTAGTTATCCCCGTTTTGTAGCGCGAGTCGAGACGCGCCGCGGCGGAATTGGAAACCGAACAGGCCGAAGTAATGATTCGCAGCTTCTTCGGGATGCTGGCAAGATGGAACAAGCGCTCGTGCTCCGAATAGTATACATCGGAATAGGTGGAATTCTCGTTTAACTAAAATGACTAATGAAAGATAAACGCTCTCAGTTACTCATTGATGGAAAATTTCACACGGATTCAAATGTTCGATCTTCAAATTGACCTGGAGGTCACTCATACACCATCATCTAGATCGGTATACGTTGGTCCTGTTCATCGCATATTAAAGATATAGATCGGGCAAACTTCGATTTATCTTTGATTCAAGGTTATCATAGAAACGGAGATCATCAAAACACTATCAGACGAGACCTTTTGGAGGCGACCAAGCTTTCCGTTCTCCAAAAACCCCTTAGAACGGGGGAACGAATTTTCAAACATAAAATAATTCGTATCCAGCGGTTGACACATTGAAAATTTATCGATACTCGCGATCCAAGCTTCGTTTCTAACTAAATCCGAAACCGAATTGTCGCGCGTGTCCTGCACGCTCCAGCAGCGGTGGCACGCAAAAGGTTACCGATTTGAAATGGCGCTGTTTCGGAGCGTGGTCACGATCCGTCTATCTAATTCTTTCTATCTAATTCATCTACGTGCAATTTGGCGCAAGTAATTTGGCAAGTAATTTGGCAAGTAATTTTCAGCGCGCACGATCCCAAGCGTGCCCTGGGACAACGAACGCGTTCGAAATCGGTTTCCACGGAAGTTGTCCACTCGCCACTTCCATTTCCTATCGATTCTCGCTTCTTCCCTATCCTCCAGGACTGGTTTCGGCTCCCTGCGGCTCCTTTTTGTAAACAGATGTCGATCGTTCGAACCGAGGGGCCCAGCTTCCCTCGAAAGAATCGAGCATGAGGTCGCGACGCGAAGGGGACCCTGGTAACTTTCCCTCCTACGCACACAAGGCGACAAAGAGAGGCAAGGAGAGGAGAGAAGAAGGCACTGGCATGCGAGAGAGCCTTTCTAATCCGTCCAACGAGTTGATGTTTTCGTATCAGCTAGTAGATGGTAACGGAGAGCTGCTGCCTACCAGAAGGGGCAAGGACGGCCGAGGCCGACCGAGCCCAGCAACACGGCAGGAAGTCAACCTGGAGGAAGAAAGAAAGGAAGCCGATCGACGAGCCAACGCTGACAACTGCCTGATCAACGTTCCTCTGCCTTCTACTTCTATGCGCGACGCAACACGCGATCATGCGTTGACGCAAGACCAATCATTTTACGCCAGTGAATCACGACAATAAACGGACACAGAGGTGTGCTTTAACCTGTGGATAAAGGCTCGACCTGTTGGCCCTCGATTCCTGTGCGACGGTAGGCTCGTGGCAACCGAAGGCTCGAAAATATGTAACGTTACGAGACAAAATTTCGTCTTATCTACAAACGATTTATCATTTCTAGATATTAATCCTTTGGTTGCCACGAGCCGATCTTCGCACAGGGTTAAGGGCTGAGTGTTAATGAAAACGAATCTCGATAGAATTCGTACGTTTTTCCGGGAATATAAAAATTGGCAATATGATAAATGATGGATTCTATAATTTCCAATAATCTCGAGACGAAATTTTATTTCCAGCACGCATTTCCATGTGAATCATTGACGGGCTGTTATTGTACAATATTGTACTCGCAAAAAAAAGATTTCGTTTAAGAATTATTTTATTACGTCTACCGAAAAGTTCTGTCCATTTTTATAATGAAACAAAATAATACATTTTTCGTACCTTGAATAAATTTGATTCGATGATAGAATTTTTATCATTGTTTATGACATCTTGCCAGCGCGATTGCAATTTGTATATCATTTTTAACGAATACGCCCATATTTCTTGAAACTTGTTGCAACCGGAATAGACAGAACTTTCCGGTAGACCTCATATATATAAGACATCATTGTGGAACAGTAATGTTTTTATGCACAATTAGACTATTTAACTATTTTCCTGAATAATTCATAGAAGATTATTCACTTCCGGCATTTCTATGCAAAATGTCACTAATGAGGTTCTTGAAAAAATATTTCACCTCCCGAGGACTGCAGACCTATATTTGTCCTATATCTATACATATACATATATACTATGTATATCCGAATTATCTGCTTGGAATGTGGTTCATGATAAATTGGAGCTCTTTATGAATAACAAAGTTGCTTTTAAAATTGTTCTTCAAATCAGGAATACGCTATCACATATATTTACAGGGTTGTCTTGTAATATAAATAAAGCTGCGCAAGCAGTTGTTATCATTGGTATCTTTGAAATAGAAAAGATAAATAAATTTTCTTTGTCCGACAACAGTGCGATTATACAGTGCCGGGATTCGATTGAACGGAACGTTATCTCGAAACAATCGCATACACAATATGCGCGAGGATTAATTATTCTCTTTATCAGATTAGAATCGATAGAAATTCCTCAACTTCCATCAGGCTCGTTGTACACATAATATGTGTTATTCACTCGATTTTAATGATCTTACAAGAACACCTGGTGAGAACCACGGACTTCAAGGAACAAGAAGAAAGAGAGTGTATATTACTCGATACAGATTCAAATAAAAATAGTAAATAATAAATGAAAGATAGTCAGCCTAGAGTGTATCATTTGTTCAGTTCGATCATAAAAATTAAAACGGTAATGAAATATACGTAAACCTTTGAAGCTGATAACTCTAACTTTAAAATATCATGTCATCGAGTCATTTACCATTAATGACGCGACGGACAGTCATCGTCCATTCATTGTTGCTACAGATTCTTATCTCGAAACAATAAATCCGTGTCTGTTCGTCACTTTGTCTATCCATCTCCTCGACAATCGCGAAATGGATCGATGGCAGAAATGCATAAAACTCTCAAAGCGAGGCGAAGGATGTAGCTTCTTTCCCACGTGCCTGTTCCGTTGGAAAAGAGTTCAAGAACACATTGTAGGTAAACAGGGATATTATAATTTGGAGCAAAGACTAGATACGGTTACCGGCGCTATATTGCCGAACGACCCAGATTCATGGCACACGCCATTATCACTTATCACGAGGATTGATAGCGAATACAGGCATTCGGCGCCACGTTAAAAGTCTCACGTTAGTTTCACAGTTTAAGTTCAACAGCTTCATTACGAGTCGCGAGATAAACTTTGCATAAATCAGGCGTTTCGTGCACCGAGTTTCTCCAATGTTGCTTTACGTTCACCGGAATGAAATCTTGTTCGCGTTAATCCGCACCTATATTCTCGCTTGATTAGCCTCGATGAACGGGAGAATCATAGTCTCCGGTATAAAAGCTGCCAATTGATTTCAGCAGTACTTGATAATAGTAGTTTCCTGTAATGTCGACTTTACGGGTAAGAAATGTTCGTGATTTTTAATTTGTCCCTTGATCAGGTTTCTGTTACCGGCACCGACAGGTATTTGTACGATTGTAGCTATCCACCATGGATCAAAACTTACGTCGAGAAGCATTAACAGAAATTATATCATTTTTACATGATACATTCGCAATAATTTATTTTTTATCATTCCTTGGGCCTCTTCATTTCTACGATACTATGATCAATCAAAGATGACTTGGATAGAAGAAAAATTTATATCCTCTTTTCCTCTTTTTTATCGATCGAACTTGTCCACGAATGCCATATTGTAAAGTTGTTGCGTGCACCATTGAATTCGTTCGTATTAGATTATTATGAAAGCAGTCGATTAATAAACGGGTTTGATCGACATCTAAAGTAGTAATTTTTCGGTCATAATTTATATTTGCGAATATACAACGGAGCCCCGGCACAAGGATGCTTTCACAGCCGTTTGAAAAGCTGTCTTCTTTGTGCGCGACAGGGATCTTTGTACGGCCTTGCAAGAACCGTCGAGAATCTGTTCCGGATCCTTTGTTCGAGTTTGCCTGCCAGCAGCTTCCTTTTCGGATTTGCAAGCTGCGATAAGAGCCCAGATGTCGGGAACATTGTTCCTCGGATACACAGTTTCTTCTAAAAACCCATGCTAGCCGAGCCAATCGTCTTCCGTGATCTCCAACGTAGATCATAGTGCTGCGTAACCGAAGAAAGTAGACAACGATTTGTTCTTGTCACGGGGAGATAAGAGACGATGACGATCGTTGAGAATCTTTTGACCTATAGCGTCTTGTTCGAAAAGGAAAATAGCAACGTTCCGAGCTAATTGTACAAATAACGATGATCATGGTCAAAGCAATAGACAAGTAGGCGTGTACGTATTTATGTACTCGCGGTAGATGCTAATATCGAAAGTACGTACAAACGTATGGAATATTTTATTTCGCATAACCCCGTAACATATCCTCTGTATGCGTTTGGTATATATCTTTCGTATTCGCACACGTCGTAAATGCACAAAATTCGCAGTGCAGAGATTATGCTCGACATCGCGGACTACGCAAAAATACGTAGACGACGTCAACATAAAAACGCGAACTGAACCCTGACCCTCGACTGAATTTTTTGAAATGGTAAAAAAACCAGTCATGGCGTCGTTGATTAATTCATAAGTCAAAACAAAATAAAACATCGGGCTCGTTTATCTGTCTACAATTTCAAAAGCGTTTTGTAAAGTAATATATAGTTTTAATTATTGTTATTTTGACGAAATCAGTACTTTATACGCATAACATTAAGAGATCGAACGTTTTAAACATTTTCCTAAATTATTGTATTAATATTCGCAAAACTGACAGAATTACTGGAATGGAAACGGTATCGCACGTAAAATTGGAATGTTCGACAGATGCGAAGCGTTTGCTTAACGTGTTTGCTTATTTTTTTTTTTTATATTTTTCAGTATTCTTGTTTGCATTTAGCGACGGACGTCAAGTGATTAAACTAATCGACGAATTTCAATAGCACGTTTCGTAACATTACACAGTATGCACAGGTGTTTGCATCGTTGGAACCGTTTCGTGCCACCGGTACGTTATCTGCAATCACTATATCGTTCACTATTCCAAGGAATTATTCATTTATACTCTGGAAAGTTTTCCTACCGTTCCCCGAAGTATCATCGTTTCAACAATTCGCTCCATTCTTTTTACAGTCATATACCTATGCTGAATACGAAAACAAACCATTCCTTTGTTTTGGGTGAATACAGAATTCAGAAAGTCAAGGACGCCGAGAGTACGCGTTGTTTTTCGAGCAGAATATTTCTTAGACAAATTAATATTTATTAATGGAAAAAAAAAAGAAACATGTGTCCTCTCGAAACACGTATAAACGTACATGCGTAATTTGGAGAAGAAATTATCGATAGGCATTCGAGTAAAATAATGACGAAGAAACGCCATTATTTAGTATTCCAGAGCAGAGGATCCTCTCAACTTCGAAATGTTTGACCGAGTCATAGAACGCGCGCGCGCGTTTCGCATTTAAACAGCGGCAAAAACAAAGAATTTCGCGGATCGCTCCGCAGGTTTCGGTTTGTCCTTCCCCGAGCAACGACGAATCATAAATAAATTCTGGATCCTGGTTTGGGCGACTTTCGAAGATGCCCGTCGCCCTCGCGATTTTTCAAGAGTTTCTCGCGAAACGGTGCGTCATTCGAGCTAGACCGATGAAAATCGCACGTACATATGGCAAACATACCGCGGCCAAATGGAGCTATACCTAAACGAAGCCTGAATTAATGCGCGCCTGCGTACCGTTCGTAAACCAGGAGCCAGGAGCTGCCTTCCTCTCCGCCCCACCCTCGCGCGAGATTTATGCTGCCATTCGTGGCAAAAGTTATTGTTCCCATGGGGCTTTGTGTGTTCCCCACGTGTTCGTAAACACTCGATAAGCGTGTCTGCAGACCGCGCCGCCGGACCTATGTCCACGAATTCCGACGGCGAAACCATTTTTAACGCGTTTCTTCGCGCTGTACCAATATTTGTTTTGTATGGAAAATCGAAATATTGGAGCGCGTACGAGAACGGTGCGCAAATCCAAAAATATATAAAGCATCAATAATAGTATGTAGATCGTGAGGTATGGAAGATGAGACGTACTTTTATTTAAATTTGTTTTATTTAAAGTACAATAGAGGGACTTTTACATAATTTTCACGAAATTCAATCCCTACGCTTCAGACTAAATAAAAGTGTGCGAATTGAGAGACTACGTTTATTATTTCTCACGAATGTCGAACCGACGCGTCGCGTTTCGATTCCTTTCTCTCTTCGGCCGTCGGTTCGCGGGGGAGAATATTCTTCCTCCTTCGACGTGCATCATTATACATATATCTGTATTCAAGACACCCTTTGGCGGAAGCTAAATTCCGGCAGGAAACTCGTGATCGTAATCGATTTCCGAAGGAAACAGAAATACCGTGGGAATCTCCTCACCGACGCCGACGTTTACAGATCACAAATGGGCGCAACCTGGGTAAACAATTTTCAAGATCGATTAAAAAATAAACAACTTTCGATCCCTTGTGAAAATCAAAATCCGTGTACCGCGTCTCAATTACGTTTAAACAAGAAACAAGAAAAAAGGTTTAGGAGTTTTTAACATGACTTACACTTTTTAAACGTTAAACTGTCGTGGTTCGCTGTACGCCGCGGATCGATTGGGTAGGAGCGTTTTAACGAAACGAAAAGGGCGCAACTTAGGGTTGTAATTATGTATATCGCGTGCAAAATGCTTTTGTGCACGCCCATCCCGGAGAGACGTTCTATCGCGAGGGTGCGAAAACGGAGAATGGGTGTAATGGTAACGGACTCGTGCTCGTGCAACTGGATCACGGTTGGCTCTTACTCCGAATGGCCCTATATTTATAAATACGCGCATGTGGACGCGTGTCAGAAGCCAGGAAGAGGGTGACACGGCGAAGACACAAAGGACTTAATTGTATTGTCCGGTGACTCGCGTGGATTACACGGTCGACGGCCTGGAAATGGTTACTCGTATCGTGGAATATGCGCGGAAACGTTCACTAGTCTCCTGGGCATCTGTACTGGAAACATTCGTTTTCCTCGACTATCGCCACGTCCCAGTTGCCGCTCGTAAAGCTAGGGGAGCTCGGTTATTTACGAGCTTTCAACGGAGATGCCTCCTGGTTAATTGTAATTGCCAGCAAAGGACGAAATGTTTCAAATGGAAACAACCGGAGTTATGGCGAACGAAACGCGCGCAATGCATGTCGTTACCCTCGTTGTTCGTTTAAAAATCAATAGGAAATATAGTTTGAAAACAGGAAAGTTTAAAAGTACCTCGAATCTACTTTTGTTTTATTTTGTGTTGGAAGGTCATTGAAAATTTCAAAATTGCCAAAAGTTATAACCGTTTGTATCGCAGGCTGGCCTGTTTTAAATACCTCGCCCTGTATCGAGCATATAAAAATAAAATAATAATATTCACTGCATCGATTTCAGCCTAAGTAAATATGAAAAACATATTAATAGCTTACAGTATTCTTCACTTATACAAAATAAAATATTAATATCAAATAGTAATACATTCCGTATACATTCTCCGCGTATTCACCGCGTCAGGTCGCGAGTACGAAGGGGTTGAAGGATATTTTTATCTGGTGCCAATAAACGTCTATTTATCCGTCTGGCTGTCTACCTTCGGACATAAAAGAAACACAGAGATAGAGGAAACGCTTTGTCGACTCGGATTCTAGGTAGCGTCGTTTCATAGGTCGTAGCAGACAGAAAGGCGACGCGCTATCATTGGAAAAATTGTCCACCGCGGATGCTCCGCGTCCCCTTTGTCGAACTTTCATCCCTGCCTCGCGAGACGCGCCACACAATATCTCACGTCAAAGCAAGGGAAATGCATTTACCCCGGTATTTTTCTATCAAAGACCGCACGCCTCTTTGTCGGGAGCTTTTACTGGCAGATGCATGTATGTTCCGGTCGATACCGGGCGCGGGGACTATCGAATAGACATTCGATCGTATCGAGCAAGTATTGTATGCCTTTAATGAAATTTCGCGACGTAGCTTCCTGCACCCGACAACTATCAAACTCACAAGGGAGCGTCGACGACCGGTAAGCTTCGTTTTTAAATGGAAGGAACGGACGAGATAAAATGACATTTTGAAAATATGAACTGCTTAACCTTTTATTTGGTTACATTTGGTTAAAGATTATTTTCAGTCAAAGCTAGATAATTTAGGGCAATATTTAGAGACGACACAGAGCAAGTAGAAATAGTCAAATAAGTGGCCATCTTCTTATAGAGATCGATGTGTTCGGATAAATATCCCGTAAATGCTGTCCTAATTATTATTAACCTTCTATAGGTCCGTGTAAATTTCAGATCACGTGCTAATATATCGAGGTTCGAACGATTTTATTTTTACCAAATAATTTTCGTTTTTTTCACAAGTCTTAATTACGTACGGCAGTTGGCAGCAACATCAACCTGAAATATTAAACTAATCACTTGCAAATTGTTTGCAGGAAAAATAGAAAGAATAGAAGGTTAATACGGTTTCTCCTCCTGAGTCGAGGTACAGTAGCGGTTAAATATGTACATCGCAGTCTTCAGGACCAATTCCAAACCAATGAATATTTATGCAAAGTTTCATCGAAATCAGCGTTTGACAGTTGGCGATGTTCCATCGTCGGGGATCTTGAATGTCTCCGACATCTGACTCGGTGGACTTGTGTCAAGGTTAATATCCGCTCGAAATTTAAAAGGGTACTTGAAGCGATTGCGAAATCGCCGTTTATTATTCGTATTCAAACGAAACGACAAACTGTCTCGACGCAACGATAAAATGATTTATGATTCCTGCACGGAGGCCGCGACGTAGCTAGAAAATGACGCAAGTAAAGTAATCGGTTAAACGGCACGCGTGCTTGCCATAACTCGGTTACAAGTCCCTATCAGGTCTACCGGAAGTGAAACGATCGAGGTAGATTTTTGCCACGTCGAATTCGGAGCCGAGGAAAATTCTAATCTACACGAACAATTTCGTACAACTAATTAAAGTTTATTTTGACTACACGTAACTTTAAAGATTAACTACGTAACATTTCGTTCTATTTTATAATCGAGTCGGTATATAATAATTCTCAATTCGAATGAACTAAAAGTCAATAATAACTAATAATAATTGAATAAGATTGAAACGACATTATAATTCGATTAAATTGCAATCGAGTAAGATTAACTGTGCAGTACGATATAGAGAATCGTTCCAACGCGAGAAACGCACCAAACTAATAAACTTTCAGTCACCGTAACGTAAACCCTCTTTAAAAAGAAAACTCTGGCTATCTGTGATCAAGGATCGCAATTTACTTTGCCTCGCTGCTGGCAGATTCCAAGGAGGCCTCGTCCTGTGCCGAGTCGTTATAAAGTTTTCACGTGCCGTGAAAGTATTTTTAAAGCATGCTCACCCTTGATACAACCACTCGACGCAGCACGTGAAGATATTAGAGAAGGCGGCAGATGTTGTCCGTGCGAGTGCATAGTTCGAGATCGTCGACTGATCGTTGCCTGTTGCCCTGGGTCGCGGAGTAGTTTTACAATTTTTTTTTTTTACCTGAAAAACGCCAGGGTTTCGCCTCCGTTAGAGTACTCCGCGCCCTGGACAATGCCTGCCGTGCCTGGTCTGCGTCTGGCGCGTGTAATCCGTCCCACGTGCCTGTCAGAGGATCCTTTCGGCGGTGTAATCAGGAGTGGAGCTCGTCTCAAGATTACACGAGGAGATGCGTTTTCCACTTAACCTGTGCTGCGTCGCGTGTGCCATCGAGGATCTATCGCAACATGAGATCTGGAAAGCGTACCCCTTGAGGCTGAGCGGAGCCGACTTGGTTCTTTAATCTATATTTAGTATTTAATTGCTGTACGTCAGAAAATTAACAGCGAGCAACATTTATATCTTTCAAAACTATATGTAGATATTTTATCCACTGATTTGTACATTTTTAATATTTAACTGACCTGTGGTTGAGCGGTGAAACTACAACTTCGTAAAAAGAGGAGGCGAAGTACGAAGTCTATTTGAACTTTTATATTTATCTATATTTTTGTATTACAACGAATGTATTTCCGGTAATAATATAATAATATTAACATTTTATTTGGTATAAGTGAATAATACTCTTTATAAGCTCGACGCAGTGAATATTATTCATTTATTTTTATACGTTTAATACAGACCGAGGTACTTAAAACAGGCCACATGAATAATTCCCAACGGCTTCAAATAGCTGCGTTTCGTAGAAGAGAAATTATCGAACACGATGACAGAGGCGAGAAGTTATTTAACCGCGGCCTGTCACAAAATCACGAACAGGTAATTCAAATTCGTCATCCAAGTTTCCCAAGCAGGGAAACGTCATCGTTCCTGCCACGTAGACATTAACATCGGTTAAGCAAGTCGGTTCTTCTCGGTATTTACGACACCGAGCCATTATGTCGTCCCCGGCTAATGTAAATACAATGTAACGTATGCGCCCGTCACCCTGGACGCGTGCAAGTGCGCGACATGCGCGAAGTCAGCTGTTTGCAAATTATTCGGAGCAGTTGTAGCACGGAGATAATGTTATTCTTATGCGTGTACATGTAGGTGAAACGTAATTGGAATTGAATGATAATAAGTAAAATAGTACGTCCGTATATGTTGTAAAATATTTCTCATTTAACACTAAACCTACCGACGTTCCATTTATATTTATATCTACTCTTATCGGACAAATTACTAGTCTTGAAAACATTTTTTTTCTCAATCGAATGCAAAAATATTTCACGCAGTACTAATTCAGTTAACGCTTGAAACTGTGGTGTAAAATTAATGTATATCATACAAGAATTATTTACAAAAGTTTAAAAACGTTTCTTTAACCTACCTTTAACTAAACCTACTGACGTTCCATTTATATTTATATCTACTCTTATCGGACAAATTACTAGTCTTGAAAACATTTTTTTTCTCAATCGAATGCAAAAATATTTCACGCAGTACTAATTCAGTTAACGCTTGAAACCGTGGTGTAAAATTAATGTATATCATACAAGAATTATTTACAAAAGTTTAGAAACGTTTCTTTGCCGGTTGTAATAGGTTTAGTGTTAACAAATACAGTCAGTCCCACGGGTATTCGTACCCTCTATGTCTCATCTAAAAGTTAGTGGACAGCATGGAGGTACCGGACCATAATAAACAACAACGTAGACAGAATAATCGCAAGTTATTTTATTTAATTATGTCGAGCCGTTTGGAAATTACGGCGTACACGGTCTTGTCAGGCCGCAACTTTCAGAGATCCAACAGATTCTCCATCCCCTTCGGCGTTATTCCGTCGCGTTGAACACGACCGCGCCAGGAAGCCACGTTCCGGGTCCGTTGGCCCGTAATCGCAATTAAAACGATGACACTCGTTTCTCGGTAAGATGAGCGATGGACCATCGAGCCCTTCCCTGAACCGCGGCCGGCTATCACGGATCGGCGATACCAAAGTGGCCGTCTCGGGATCTTTAAGAGGGTCTGCAACGTGTTCTCGATAACCGGCGCAATCTATTTCCGGCCGCACGAGCCACAGGCGCCAGACATTAGGCATTCCGCGTTCGTCTATGCCTGCTAGTGATCGGTTACTGACTCGGACGGAGGACACACGGCGTGTGCGCGCCGGTGTGCGGTGCAACTCTCTGTCACTCGGCTCGTTTTCCTATTAATTCCGCCGTGGCTCGCAAAGGAAGTGCGCTGGAGAGTCGGATATGTGGCGCCATGCATCGTCGGGAATATCTCGCGTCTGAATCACCCTGGCTCGCGCTTTGAGGACGTCACTTTCTTCGTCGAGCGCTTATCTCACGTCCATTCGGCCGATTGATACCGTTTGTTACGTTTCGCGGTATGCTTGAACGAGATCGACGTTTCTCACGAAAGGAACACCGATCCCGCCGTGGAAAGCTCGAGCGCAGCACTTCAAAGTGGAGCAGACGACGCGACGGGGGGTTACGCGGAAATTTATGCAAATAATCAGTCGAATTTGCTGACGTTGGCCTATTTTCAATAGTATTAGTATAGCTGGGAGACATTTTATTTGTACCTGTTTATAAAATCCGGTGAAATGGTTGGTCTTTATAGGTGTAGTTGTTGGAATATTGACTAGAATTCAACCTTTTAACTTACTACGAAAATAAACGCACCGAAAATATATGTACAATGTATCTGTCATTGCGGAATAAGAAAAAAGAAAGTTTAGTATACGGCCTGTCCTCTCAAGTCCCATTCAAGATCCTTCCTATAGCCTAGACTCTAGGCCCTAGAGTTTCCTAGAGTTTCCGAGAGCCTAAACAGATGTGTGAAAACTGCAGTGTATACAGTAATATATAAAATTAGTAAATTTATTCTTTCGTTACACCTCGTTTCCATTAACAGTGCTACAGATGAAAACGATCATTTTCATTCTATATTTAAATACTCATTCAACGAGAATTTCAAATTCAATAAAAATAATCAACTGCGCGCAACCTCCATAACCGTCATAATTTTCTGTCATCGAGATTTCAGTTCCAGCGGATCGAACTTGACGGAACAGAGTCATATCCGGCGAGGGGCGGTCGCACGGGCAAATCCGACGTCGCACCCTAAATAGGAAGCGCGTCCCGACGCTGGACGACGACGGTGTCATCGGTGGTCGCGTCCACGGCCGCGGTCGCGCTGATCTCAGCAGCTGGCAGAATTTGAGCGGACATACTCATCGTCCTACCTAAAATTACGCAACCGTATTTAGCTAGGTGATTCAACCGGTAGGGCCAGAGCCAAAGGCGAGCTCATCTCGCTGGGAAAGCTACCTACCTATAGCCTGCCTACCTATACGAGCGCGTTACACACGGGACGAGCAGCGGTGTACAAACGCGATGGAAGACTCGAGAAAACGTACACATCATCAAGAGGAGATCGTCCACGCGATCTCGCGTAGTGATTCATACCGTGGAACGCGAGAAACACGACCTAACCGCTCTGACCGTTAGAGAGCCGTTCTATTTCTATTTCGGTCGAACCGTGATGTCCATTCGGTTTGTTTGCGACCGTTAATAGAAGGCGACTCGCGAGCCAGGCCCGTGGTTGGACACCGAAATATTGTTTCTCTCCCCTGCGGCTGAGATACCGCGGTGTTGTTTATTATAGCCGCGCCCTCAGGAAAAACCCGATCAACCCTTTCACTGCGAAGGACGTGTAAATACGCACCCAAGAAACGGGCTCGAAGATACGTTTGTATTCGTTGAATCGACCTTCAAAAAATATCAGCTTGTAGGGGATGATCAGGGGAAACTTTTTTTATATTTACAATTTATTCGTAGGATGCTTAGTTTCGAAAATAAAAATTGAAAAGTTTGAGGTTGGTTGCAAAAATTCAATTTCAGGAAAATGAGTTTCTATAAGGTTTCAATTTTTATCTGTTAAACTAAACGTCGTGTGAATAAATTGTTAATATAAAAAATCTTCGTTTTGTCATCCTTTTTGAGGTGACACTTTTTTTAAATTCGATTGTTCGACTGTTGTTGTTTTTTCTTTAAGACAACAGCAGAAGTTAGATACCTTGGTTTTATTGTATTCAGCTGCAACAGAAAGAAAAACCTAAAACAATCTACCCTCGCTCATGGCTAGAGTTAAATAGAGATTTAAATTCTCAATAAATTAGACAACGATGAGAAGAATCTACTTATTGCAATTTCAAGTCTCCTGGTTTTGTTTTCGTTGAAAAGAGATCATCGGTCCTAGAAAGTTATAAGCTCCATTTCATTCAAGAACACTGCAATTTTTTATTAGCGCCGTTCACGCCTCTTTCGTCCATTTCTTTCTCTATTTTCTCTTTAATTTTATTCTAGTTGAATCTGAATAAGAACGCGATCGGGGTAACACGATCCTCCGATTCGACATTTCTCCGTCACGAGCCAGAATCTATAGACCGCCATCCTCGTCGCGTATCTTATTTCCAGCGACGTTTTCAGCGAGTGAAAATAGAAAACCGCGGGCTTCGGGAACGCAAATTTAGATTTTCTTAGATTTCTTTATTATAAATACATATATATCAATCAATTATAGAACGCGACCAAACTTTTCCTCATTTACACCTATATTTTACTCGGGATTAAGAACTGTGCCGTGAGCTTGAAAAGATTAAGAACCACTGCTTTAGCGGATCGTTCAAACATTCAACACCGACGTTAGTTATTTTAGCCGGCTATTTGGCAGGCCACGTGCTTGCCAAATATTTTTCGAGTTCTATTAACCTCGCGCTTAGTGTCAAAGATCTCTGTCGCGAGAGAAGATTCGCAAATTTTCAAAGTAACAACCATTACAGAAGCTTCACCCACGTTTTTCTTCGACGAATCGTCGCGCGTAGTCGTCGATCGATAGACTCGAATAATAGCTAACGAATAAATCCAACGTGCCACTTTTTAACGTCCTCCTTTAAGCTTATCGAGTAGAATATACTTTCGGGTAGCAACAAGGAACGTCGTTCGGTCGAGCCATTGAACGATTCTTTTGTGAATGACGATAGAGAAGAAGATTCTTGGAAGTTGAAACACCGAAACGCCGAGCGACGTAAACTTCCGGTTTCCTGGGTGGTTTCTCTACGCCATATTGGTAACACCGATCACGCGCCGAGTTTCCGGTGATTGGTAACCACTTTTGAAGCCCGTGGAGCTTTTAGGACGCCCGTGGAACGTATAAATTACACACACACGTGTACACGAAATCTCGGTCGGGTCCCACGAGTCACCCGCGGGCACGATACGTCCGAATACTAGAGAGAACGTAAAGCGAATTTCAATCAGCGGCTGCTGCGTGGAATCAACTCCCGACGAGAGAATGCACGCGGTGCACCGGCTTGCGTACCGTTCACGGTTCTCTTATTTTTCGACGATAAAGGGACGGCATTTGCATGCCCGGCGCATGATTCACAGGCTAATAAATATTTATTTTATGCGAAACGCTTAACCGCTTGATTCGAGGGACCCATGCTTGCGACACGTCTCTACGCGGACTGCGATCGAGCAATTACCAAGATCAGTCACGAATGCATCGTGTCAAATCCGTTGGGAGTTTCAGATCTATCATCGCAATCGTAAGTTTACGAGTTATTATTTTTCATCGGATGAATGGAGGCAAAAGTGATTTTTTATTAATAAGATCATTCAAAAATATACATGACATTTAAGGAAATCTAATTCGGAAGTGAAATTAAGTCATATTTTTGTTTCTTAAAATAGAAATTTCCTGTTTCTTGACTACGGACAATTTCGTACATTTGCAGCGAGATCGCATACTTTCGTCGCAGTATTGAAGTTAAACCCTGGTAGACAATTCGCTGGAGGTAATCTTAATCCACTGATGCATACATAATACTTTGAACATTGCTTTTCATCCGGCACACTGACTATTCCTGTCGGCGGACACTTCGAACTTCTTGTAGGTACTTTAGTAGTTTGAGTAGATTGACATACCGGTCTTTGAAAAGTAATTTGGCAACTTGCTGTTTTTGAATCGAAGAAAGAACCATCTGCACAACGGAGAGGTCCGATTTTCTTTCCCAACAAACATACGTAATACGATTGACAGTCGCCACGGTTATCTGCCATATTTATAACCTTCAATGGAGGACATACAACATTATTTGGAATTTTTGTTGTATGTTTTTCGGTTCTCGTAGACAACGATAAAGTTGTTAATGGACAATCTACATTTTTTGGAAGGTCGCATAGTCCTGTTATAGAATTGAAGTAGTGTTCATCTCGACAAGTATAAGACCCATATTTTTTACCCTCATTGCATTCATAATACGATGCACAATCACTTTCATGGGTCACATTTACATGTCCGTGTGCTGGGCACATACTGGGATTTGGTGAAGTTGTTGCTGTAGTTTCTATACTTGTAGAAGATGACTCTGTGGGTATAGGAGATGCAGTTGAGGGTTCTGTGGTGGTTGGCGATGACGTCGATGGTACTGTAGTTGGTGTCGTTGACGTCGATGGTTCTGTGGTTGTTGATGGCGATTTTGAAGGTTTCGTGGTTGTTGATGGCGACGTTGAAGGTTCTGTGGTTGTTGGCGGTGACGTCGACGGTTCTGTGGTTGTAGGCGATGACGTCGATGGTTCTATGGTTGTTGATGGCGACGTTGATGGTTCTGTGGTTGTTGGCGATGACGTCGATGGTTGTATGGTTGTTGATGTCGACGTTGATGGTTCTGTGGTTGTTGACGTTGACGTCGATGGTTCTGTGGTTGTTGATGGCGATGTTGAAGGTTCCGTGGT
>NC_071979.1:26779196-26779440 GCF_026283585.1 Hylaeus volcanicus
GTGGTTGTTGATGGCGACGTTGAAGGTTCTGTGGTTGTTGGCGGTGATGTCGACGGTTCTGTGGTTGTTGATGGCGACGTTGATGGTTCTGTGGTTGTTGTCGATGGTTCTGTGGTTGTTGTCGATGGTTCTGTGGTTGTTGTCGTTGACGTCGATGGTTCTGTGGTTGTTGATGTCGACGTTGATGGTTCTGTGGTTGTTGACGATGGTTCTGTGGTTGTTGACGATGGTTCTGTGGTTGTTG
>NC_071979.1:26779450-26802098 GCF_026283585.1 Hylaeus volcanicus
TGTTGACGATGGTTCTGTGGTTGTTGACGATGGTTCTGTGGTTGTTGTCGTTGATGTCGATGGTTCTGTGGTTGTTGATGGCGATGTTGAAGGTTCCGTGGTTGTTGATGGCGACGTTGAAGGTTCTGGGGTTGTTGGCGGTGACGTCGGCGGTTCTGTGGTTGTTGATGGCGACGTTGAAGGTTGTGTGGTTGTTGAAGATTTAGTTGAAGATCCTGTAGTCGTTGGCGATGACGTCGAGGGGTCTGTAGTACTCGTTGACGTCGATGGTTTCGTAGTAGTTCTCGTCGACGTTGATGGTTCCGTGATTGTTGAAGACGAAGTCGGAATTGTTATTGTACAATTTACATTTTTTTTAAGGTCGCAAGCTTTTACTAGTGGATTGAAGTAGAATCCTGTTGGACAAGAATGAGGGCCAGATTTCTGTCCCTCATTGCAGTCATAATACTTTGCACAGTCACTTTCATGCGCCACTTTTACTTGTCCGTTTGCTGGACACTCAGCGTCTCTTAGCTCCGGTGATCCTGGTGCTGTAGATTCTGTGGAAGTCTCAATCGTCAGTGAGGAAGTATTAGATGTTGTGAAACTCCATGGCCAACCACAAAACGACACCTCTATGTTTAAGCACCATTTCGTATCCTTGCCGTTATTCGTTGGGCATGTAATTGACATATTTATTCCCATATCGCAGTTATTGGTATTGTTATAATCCGATTTGTCACCCAACTGAATCGTGTCATTTCCATCTTCCACAGTTATATCAAGTGGAACTATAACTTTTCCACAGATCAACACAATTGCCTCTGTTATCACGGCAACAATGCCCACTAAACGTACATCTGAAATATAGAAGTCT
Organism: Hylaeus volcanicus; assembly: GCF_026283585.1. Lineage (NCBI taxonomy): Eukaryota > Metazoa > Arthropoda > Insecta > Hymenoptera > Colletidae > Hylaeus > Hylaeus volcanicus. Next base: position 26,780,307 of record NC_071979.1, read on the forward strand.
TGTTGACTCTTATTTTTTTCGAATCCATATAGATCAACTAGAAATACGATTTTCCTTGTACCATATTACGTAAGACTTGTGAATATAAAAAATTAACAACATGTATAATGGAATGGCTAATTGGGCACGTTTAAAAATTTTTTTCAAGACGGGTCTCGAAAAAGCTACCTTAAGTTCTCTCTACTTACGTCTCATATCGAGTCAGAATTGAGTTTTGGAAAAGACATGCGTTATAACACTTAACTGATGGACAACTGTATATTTCACGTACACGTAACGACTTATATAAGGGACAAATTACCATTTCTTCGACACACTATCCCGAATAACAGACAGTGGTTATTGATTTTAGATTAATAGTGTACACTTCATTTGTGTGGCATTATGCCGTGCAGATAAAACAAATATTATCCGCATGAAACATTTACCATGTTTACATTTAATTTACATATAAATTGAATTTTTGAAGCGTACCTTCGAATTATACTCGAACATTTCTTATCTTCCTTAACAGTGGCACTTTCAGAAATATTAGAGTCAAACGTTGTTCTTCAATCTAACTTCAACTCCATGTCTCAAGTTGATTCGTAACAATGAAAAAAATAATTAAAAATAAGCAAATAGAAATTGTTTCCATTAGCTTAACTTTAATCAAATAAAAATTCTTAAAAGAAACCCCTGAAGACATCCTAACGAATAATGGACTGCTCAGAACTCGTACGATACAACCAATAGTCGCATAGCAGCGAAGCATTTATCAATTGACGATTACGAGAACAAAACAAGGATAAGAAACTCCGATTATAATACATCCAAGGTTTGAATCTTCCAGAGAATGCAAAAAATATCGAAGGTACGCTACCTCGATAAGTAACCACCGCGGCCTGACTGGATATTATCCAGCATAGGCGATCGGACAACCGTGTACTCGCGAGGATCGTAAATACGGTTCACGCACGTGACATCTAACTTTATGAAGAGCAATATTCACGGGGATAATGCCGGGGTCCAAAGCAAACGTAGAGAAGTTTGACTCGCAGTCATTATCCGCCGGGTACAGAGGCTATTAAGCATCCGTTTATAGAGACCGCTGGGGCCCCTCGGGTGTTACGCGTCGTAAAAGAATCGGCTCCGCGACGATAAATTAATAGATGAGAAAACCAGCCGGCATACTGGTGCTGCACCAGTCTGCAGTAATAACATAATAACACCACGGACGCCGCCCCGACTAATTTATTCACGATTGGCGCGCTGGGGAAAAAGTTAACCCCTTGCCTTCATGTTCTTCTCAACACTTACGTGTTTGCGGGGACTTTCCTCGAGCACTAACGAATTCGTTCAGATTTCAAACGAATGTTAGACGTATTCGAGACCCGGCATATTTTTGCTCTACTGTGTATTATTTTATATGAAAATTGTAAGCGGTAAGGTACCAATGTTGGCTCATCTCTGGCTTAACTCTCGTTAGTTTCATGTATTACTGCGTAATAGATAATTGAGAGGCACGGTTGGAATCGGCTTTCTCTGAAAGAATAATATAAGAAATTGATGAAACCGAAGAGAATTTAATTCTTCATGTAACCCAATAGAAAATGTTGATTTTATGCAATTATACAACCTAATATAGAACTGACAAAGTCGGTTGGAATCGTCGAACGAGCTCTCCTCCGAAACAATGATACAATAACTTGATTCGGCTGAACAGAATTCAATTTTTTCGAATGTATACCGGTTTCACGTTACCCAATGAAAATGTTAATTTCGTATGGCGCAGCCTAATAGATAGTTGGCAGAAACTGCCGCGAAGAACGGGTGGTCTTACGGGGAGGAGTTACGTTCCGCGTTCATTTCCGAAGCAGGCATTCCTGAAGCGCTGCGGAAGAAGAAGCGCGCGAAGCAGAAGCGACGAAGAAAACGAATCGGCAACGAAACATAATTTAGGTGTCTGCCGTGGTTGGGGAGCGGGATCGGCTGTTTCGATGCACCGTGTGCCCGAAGGACCGGCTGCATGAATGGAGCAAATTGCATTTTGTGGTGGAACCGTCCGAGCAATTTATTTTCACTTTCATTTACGACCGGACACCGTGGAGCTCGGTCCGTGGCGCAGGCGACGCGTGTATACGCACGAAGGGCACATCCTCCGAGGACTCTGCCTTTTCTATTCCCCTCTAACAACAAATTGCAAAGGTTAGCGAAACCTGTGTAGAGTACTGTAGGTTCGCTTCGTAGCCTTTCGGGACTTACGGGGGCCCCCCATAGTCTTGCGAGGGGACGCGACGTTACACAGAAAGTATAATTAACACATTGCTGACCGACTCCTTCAACATTCGAATTCTAACTAAATATCGCCTCATAGAGAATGATAAGACGAAACTTTTTTATATTTACAGTTTATTCGTATGACGTTTAGTTTCGAAAGTAAAAATTAGAATCTTATATGTGAAAATGTAAAGCGTCGTTAGCTGACAATTACTCATTTGCAATTAAATATTAATAAGATCTTAATCTAGATAATATTAACCCAGATACCTACTACGTTCGGCCGAGTGACAGGAATTTATATTTTAAAATATCATTCTCTACACGGTGATATTTTTTTGAAAACTAAAGTAACGAATTTAAAAATTTCTCCGAGCCGAATTTTTGAGGACGGATACCCTTTGGAGTCAAAGTATTGAGTTACATTCATCTCGTGGAAAAGTGACTGGTTAGATAGTTTCAGTGTTAAAGAGTATAGTTAAAAATGTTCTCGATTGAAATTTGATTTGTGACTGTTTGTGACGAATCAACAGAGAACCGTCTTTCCCAATGTTTATACAGTTCGCCCGTGTCGTTGGCCACCGAACGATTTCGCTCGATAAAATCGGATACGAGGCTCGGGTGTAATGTTTCCAGGGAAATCGTTTGTTCGTTAGAGGCGGCGCAGGGAGAGGATCCTAGGCGCTTCCGGATAGATCGCGTTTTACGGCAAATTCTCGTGTTACAGGCACGGGCACCGCCACCGGTATTACCTAATTCGAGGAAGGATAACGCGCCGTATCTTTCGGATAATCATGAACCGTGGGATTGCCGTCTCTATCCGGGTGTTCTGACCTCCTCTTCCGCGGTTTAACCGTCCTTCACGAGGAATCCCGATAACCGAACGATTCTCATCGATTTCCATATGCAGCCGCTACTCCATTCGATCCATTCCGCCGCGAAGCAGGAAGCGACGTGCTCGAGCGAAGGAATGTCAGAATCGTGTGGGAAATCCGCACCGTTATTGGGGCCAACATCTACATACTTGGCCACCAACCTCTTATCTAGTTATCGCCGGCTACGTTACGCTCGACCATCCGGTATCGCGAATTTTACGACGAAAGATGCGCTCTTTCGCCGACAAAATTGCGTGGGTAGGGTTCAAGCGCGCCGTTTTATACCGTTCGCGGTGGATTATTTCTTCCCGACGAATATCGTAGCGGAAGGGAGATCAGGGATCGAAGAAAAGGGAACGGTTACTCGTGGCGAACGTTACGTTGTAAACTATCCCGAGAAATCCCGTTGCCCAGGAAACACTTCGCGGAGCGACGTTCGGTGAGTAATTTCTATTAAGTTTCTCCAACGGTTTATTTTGTTTTACTGGTAAATCGTGGATTCATATTTTCTTCGAGCTTTCCGAGATAATCTCTCAGATTATAATTACCAGAACGTTCTATGGAAACTCGTAGCGTGCCTTTTCTCTCTTTCTCGTTAGTTATGTCAAGGATAGAATAAGCATAGTATATGGATAGATTAAGAAATATTATTGTGCACGAGATTGTAAGTTAGAATAAATACATACATACTGTCTTAACGCTCATAGAACTTCTTCCATTTTTATTCACAGTACCGTTTAAATGAATCGCAAAGATATTCGTCAACGCGATATCCTCCGGGGAAGAGCACGTCTTTTCTTCGATACAACAAATAAACGTTCGAAAATCGTTTCGTGGTTGGACTGACCCGACTGACCCCAACAAAAAGATATAATTCGCAACATTCGACGGTAATAGCTCGCGTAGTACGGAACGGAGGATTAAATAATCGCGACATGAAAAAAAATAACCGACAACTCCCGTCAGCATCGCGGGGATCACTTGTCACGCGTAACGGAATCAAGTTCATTATCGACACGCGATCGTCGTCGATGCCACCTCTAACTCGAGACACGACGTTGCTGCGATCAAGATCGCGAACGTTCGCTGGAGGAGAAACGGTCATTGACGTTGAAATTTCCTCGGCGATCCCCCCGGCTATCCGGAAGGATCGATTTGACAGGACGATATCGAGTATCTGCGATCGCGAGTGAAATTTCTGCGCAGGCTTATCGGCCCGGGTGGACGAGTGGCGCCCGTTCTCGTGTTCCATAAGCCAATACCTAGACACCGCCTGAACGCGGAAAATTTATATCTCACTTTCTTCACCTTTTTATCGTTTCCGCTAAATAAATCTCGTTAACGAGCGCGATGTACTCGAGAATTTAACCCGCAACACATTAACCAGCATTCTTCTATCGCGTTCGTTTTCAGTCCATTCCTAATTTCGCAAGGTTTTACTTACGCTGAGATCTGAAATCTGATAGGTAAACATTGTTATACATCTTTAATTTATTCATTATACTTAACCCTATGCACTCGAGGCCTTTTTTTCTAGTATCTGCCTGCAACTCGAGATGCTTTCTTAGCATTTTATTGCCACGAATGCTAAGATTATATTGACTTCGATAATGAGATCTCTAATTCGAGATTCGAAAATCAGGAGTTCCAAAGAAATTAAACCTAAAGAAAACCGAGTCACCTCTCGAGTGCAACAATTAAAAATGTTTCGTTTCTTCCATATTTTTCCCCCCCAAGGAGTAACAATTTCACCAGTCGCCTCGCCACGCATGGAGCAGTCCACCGGTCGGCTAAATTGGATTCGGATGTGGTCCGTTCGCGTTGACGAGCGGTGACGAGCAACGACACGCTCCGGGGCCATCCCCGATGACAGTAATTGAGCGCGACACCGCGCGTTCCGTGCGTGTTGTCCTTGGCCTCTCGCATCGTTCTCTCGTCGAATTTCAAGAATGCCAGCCGTAGTCGGCCGATAACCGCGGTTCGCGAATAAAGTCTCGAGCGGGACGCGTACGCCGGCTGCGCGCTACCCGCTAAACGCATTATCGTGGACATCTGGCGCGCCGGGGGCCGCGAATTCGCGCAATCTCGCATGGTCGGCCGGCGATGCCGATGCTTCCTTCGGAAAAACGGTTATCGTTCTCTAGGCCCGCGGGTACGCGATTTAATAAGCATCATCGCCGGCCGAGCGCCTCGCGAGCGCGTTCAAAGGTTACAGCGTTGCCGTACTCGGTCGCGGGTATAAAATACTCGAGATTATGGCGACTATATTTCACTGCCTGGTATTACACGCCATCGTTGGGCCTCAAACCTCGCGATAAATAAGGGATACCTCGGGGAGGAAGAGGCTTATATTAATTATCCCAGCGGGGCAGACGCATCAACCTCCCCCGAGATCAAGCTGGAAGCTCCCGAGGCGTCGTAACCTCGACCTTCTGCGCGAGCAAAACTCTCGGCTTCGTAATCGTTGCGTAACGTAATTAACGCAACGATTCCTTCGAAATCTCCCGCCTCGGACTCGCCAACCCTTCGAGTCCTTGCAGGTGAAGCTGTCAACTAATCTCTTACGAGGTCTCGTAATCTTTACGTAGTCTCCATTCGGGCGAAAAATAACGATTCTCTGTGAATTCATTCCAAATAAACGACTCGACGCAATCGAGATTTTTACCATTTGTTGGGTAGGTTTCTGGAAAACAGATTTCTGTTACCGTCGATAATGAGATCTTCACAGCGAGAAGGACGTATCCGCTTCGAATCGAGCTAACTCACCGAATTAAAGTTGTTTAAACTCCTCGTACAAGCGATACAAATTTCACAAATTTTTATTCAACGAGGCCTCGAATCAACTGTCGAGTGTTTATTGTTCACCCTTCCCACTCATCTTCGACAGGAATACAAGTCACGGATCCTTCGTTCGATATGGATCTAGCGATCTCGTCCCACGATGACCGGGATGACCATTGATTCTCTTTTATTTTTCAGGTATTCTTCGACTTTCACCCTCGACTTCGTTCCACTTTCATTTTCGCTAATAACGTCTATGGATACCTCGATACTTCTTTGATTCTTTTACCTATGTTGATGTAAGAAAAAGAAATCTACAGATTTCACGACGAGCGTAAGAATCGGGTGATCGAATATCGATACCGGAAAGGGACATGCAAAATCATTTTTGCGATTTATTTTATTCTAATATCTTTATTATCAAGCGTTAAGCTGTCGACCGTTCCAAAAATCGATCGCTTTCCCTGACAACTCATCGAGCGTTAACGTCAGCCGTGACATTTTTCAGATATCCACCCGTACTATTTCTAAATGGATTTCCAATCATAAAAATGATTCCTTCTATAGCGCAGTAAACGCGACGGGACGACGTAAAAGGAAATATGTATTTTGCGAGCGTTCGCGATCGTAGGCTCGCGATCCGCGCTTAAAATATCATTATCGCGTCGCTTACGTTACCGCGGACGCCGTCATTTATCAGCCGGCACGGTAAATATTTTCTCGCAAATTGGACCGCCGTACAGTAACATAGTATCGCGAGCGGGACAATAAATTCCTTCGCGTGCAGTGGGCATCGGTAAACGGCCGGTTAAGTAGGTGTCTACGCAGACCTTTAACGATCCCCCATTAGATCGTACAAAATTGCTTCGGCTGTTAAAACCCAATTGAACGGCCTCCTCCTTATTAATAGTTCGTACAGCGGGGAACTTACTTCACGGCGTGCGGAGCGCGTATCGCGGTTGTCGACCGTCCGCTTTCCTACAGGAACGCTAGCCTATGACCGCTCCGGGACCCTTGACGAGAAAATAATTGGCGGAAGCAACGGGAACGGTTGTCCCCTTGTAATCGCATTCGATGCAGGACGACTACGCCGTTTTGGTAAAGCAGACGATCGTTTATCTGCCTCCTCGACATCGCGCTCTTTAAATGGGAGACGATGGAAGGGAAACAGAGAGCCGGTCAAAGCTGTACCCTTTCATTTTTTTTACCTTCGTTCCTTCATTTTTAATCTTCGTGATTCTTTTACGGCCGAAGTAAATAACGCATGCTTTTAAAATTTTATGGATATAATTATATGTGCATACGCGAGATTCGGATAAATTTACGACTGTCCCGCTCAATTTGTTTGGAAGTTACGTACGTATCACGTCGGGCGGAACGGGTCCAGAATATTGACGCGATTACATTCGCCCTAGTGATCCTAGTTCACCTCATAATTTTCAATTCATTCTTAACATAAGAAACGTTATCGATATTTAAATACGAAAGCTTGGAATATCGTGACTTTTTTTTTTAGATATATTGACTATATAGATTTACAAATTTTCAGTTTTCGAATCGAAAACGTATTTTTAACGAAATAAAACGTAGCCTATGTCACTCGGGTATGGTTTCTATTACTGAACAAATTTTTTTTAATCGGTTCAGTAGTTCCGGAGATCAGCCCTTACATACAAACAAACTTCACCTCTTTGTAACATTGGTATAGTGGTTCTCTTCTGATCCGAGCTTTTTCTTAGATCTTTACCTTCTAGTATTTGTTATAATTGCATGTCTGTGAAAGTCGTAATAACAGATTTCTTTATTATTTTAAGAGTCTAGTAATTGTTCTCTGTTTAAATACGAGGTCCCCCCATTCGAGCGAAATTCTTTTGTTTACCACGGTGCACCGCCTCCACACCTTCCCCTGGCGCACCTACGATTACGATTCTTCGCCTGAACGGGCGCGTTAATATCAAAAGTATCATCCGCGTCGAGAGGCACGCGCTGCTGCGTGGGAGACGCACGTGGTACGAAATGTCCATCCGGAGCAGTGGAAACCGCATTCCAGGTGACGTCTGGCGCCAAAAGCGGTTCCCAACCGCGACACGGCTCATCTCGAGTCCGTGAAACTCTATACAGAAGTGTCCACTCCGATCGTCAACCGTACAAACTTTCTAGAAAGAAAGGGAACCCGCGGCGCGAGCGATACAGGGTTGATCCCTTCACCGCGATTTCACCGAAAATACCCAAGACGTATCACGCGCCTCGTCTCCCTCGCTGTGGGATCGAATTAGAAATCAACGAACGAAGCTCGATTTTTCTTATCTAGCAAAACCGACTCCCTTTATTCACTTTTTTACGATGTAATTATTTACACCGTAGAAGAGGAATAATATATTCAGGAGAGAAGAAGCTATTTGCCTTACTTACTTAGTAATTGTATTTAAATTGAAAGTAACGCGTACTGTTTGATTCATGTACAATTTAATTGCTACCATGCTCGGTAATGAGCACGTCGCTAATAACCCCGTAAGGGGTTCGATGGCCCAATAAAAAATAAAAGCTACTCGTTAGATTCGATCTACTCTCGTCAACGAGGCAATTCAATTTTTTGGTAATCTCAAAAGCTGTGTTTCGGTGACCAAGTTTTAATTTTACGCGTCCGTGCTTTCGCGCGTAACGAAACGTACGGTGACCTCTTGATCCGAATTACGCGTAGAAATAATCACCGCGCGTCCGACCGTCCGACTCTCGGTCTCCGTCTTTTGCGAGTAATAACGTTCAACTTGTCCTCGAGCGTGATAAATGAAACACGGAAATGGAATCCTTCGTATCGGGAATGACCGACTCGCGGCTTGAAAGAAAATTAACGCGTTCATCATTGGTATAAACAATCCGCAGCCTCGTAAAAGCTACATAGGTGGTCTGATTCGAATACTCGCGATGCGTTTACGCGAGTAAATGTCCGAGTTGAAATGAATGCCCGCGATAAAACCGCATCTGCTTAAGGAGGGTTCTCCCTTTCTCCCTTCAGAAAAACCCTGCTCTTCTTTAAATTCAATTTTCGTAAGCTCGAAAATTCACTTGTGATTGTGATTTAATTGAGTTATAAAGAAAAAAAGAATAAATTTTTTTACGGGGAAGAAGAAAATTTTTATTTTCATATTTTTATATCTCAGACTATTTCAACTAATATCAAAGCAGCTTTTCCTAGGACGCCTGGGCAAGCTTCCCTTTCCTGCGATGAAATTTTATTACACATATATGTACATGAACTCAGAAGTATTCGTGTACATGCTAGAGTATCATGCAAATATGACAGACAAGTTTTGTATTTGAGCAACGTGTCGGCTCTCCTTTTGATCTCTCTCGAAAAACAAATGTAAATTTATGATAAGAGAAAATCAATGAAGGAATGCACGTAAAAATATGAGTATAAGAATATTACACGCGCTGTGTTTCTATTTGTTCGCGTTATCTCTTCATCAATTTCTCGTATTTAATTTTCTATTTCAACATAGCACGTTGAAATAGAAAATTAAATCAAATGGCACGTTGCTGAATAGAAAATTCTTCTCAAAATTCTTCTCATTCGTGAAGCATGTACGTTTAAAATTTCTTATAAACATAGCAAACGGTTTTCCAACAAAATTTTGTTTTCGCTCGGAAAAATTCGAATTCAAATAAAACCTAAACGTACACATACGTGCCAGTATTTTAAAATAAGTTAATTAGAAATTCGACACGATTTACTTTTAATTAGTCGACGATTCGGGAGTACGAGGAACGCCCAGAAGTACGGAACGACGTCGGTACGCGTCGTGGTGATTTTAACGACGGATATGCGACGCTATTGTAACGGGGAATGTCCGTCGCGAACGCGGGAACGAGTCGGTGTCCAGTTTATGATAATGTAAATGCGCACCGCGGACGAGACACCGTGCACGATGAAATGGACTGCGTTGGAAATAGAGATTGATGAGTCCGCCTCCTACCCGCGTGTGCGCCTTTGTTTAATCATCCGCTTATCATTTATCATTCGTTTAGTGGCACGAGTAGGTGCGTCCGGCTAGGTGATTAAGCGCATTGTCCGCGGGAAAAGGATCTTGTCGGCGCTGCGACGCTCAGCCATGGATGTTACGCGTCTCCGTAACTTTAATTAAACTTCTTCTTCGGCGATCCCTCCATAACGCGACCCACGAATCCACTGGTCACCGAGTAGGATTAACACACTATTACGATCGGTCGAATGATCGTTTTCTAATTTTCGTGTACAGTTCTTATTTCTACACATGAATTATACAGGGTGTTCCAAAAATGTTGGAGATCCTGGAAATGGGTGATTCGGGGGAGTGATTTGAAACAACTATTTCCTTAGCGAAAGTGTCGTCCGAGGCTTCGTTAAGGAGATATTAGCCTTTTGCACTCGAGAGGTGACTCTCAGTCACCATTAAGGTTTTGAGCTCGAAGTGTCGATAACATGATTGTCGGCGAGGTAAAGGTGACTTTATTCTCACATCTAGATAGCTTAGAATTCGTGGCAATAGAATGCTAAGAAACATCTCGAGTTGCTGGTAGATACCAGAAAAAAAGGCCTCGAGTGCAAAGGGTTAACAGAAAATCCCGAATGCGCTAGACGGCCGCAGTAGCTTAGGCTACGCGCTCGAATTGGTCTGAGTTTTCTGTTAATATCTCCTCGACGAAGCCTCGGACAACATTTTCGCTAAGGAAGAACTTGTTTCAAATCAACCCCCGAACCAACCCAGGACCTCCAACATTCTTGAAACAACCTGTTATACAACTGTTTCATGGATTATTCAATTTCGCTCCGCGTGAAATATTTTTGCATTTAATCGACAAAAGTGTCTCCGAGTCTCCAATTTTGCGAACAGACCACTCTACCGGAGCATCGACTGCTTTCCGAGCTGGGAATAATCCCGAACTAACACGTACGCGAGTAGGTGTCCGCGTACATGCGCCATCCGCGTCGATGTTATCCCTTACAGATTCCAAGATACCACAATCCGGTTTATGAGCCTCGGATAGAATCCGGTGTCCCGGCCGCGAATAAAAATAGAAATGCCTCTCCCAATGCGGGATTGAGTCGTCGGACAGCTGCCCCCTTGAACCGCGTGCGCGGTTCGCGAGATAAAGGGAGAGAAGAACGAGAGAACGGAAGAAAAAATCGTTGGGTAGAGAAAGAAAGACGAGAATTATGACGAGACACGGATGACGAATCGCGCCCGATTAAATCGTCGCGAGGTTGTGCCGGCCGTGTTTCGCCCGTCCGGGCTGCGCGACGCGCGTCGCGAAGGTGTTCATTGTTCGCCGTGTTTGCATGAGAAAACAGATCGGTGTTAAAAACAAACGCGATCCACGGTCTCGAAGACGACGCGGACAAAGTAACCCGATAAATTAACCCGGTCGAAAAGTTCCCCGAGAGTCGTTAAGATCTAGACGATTCTGGAAAATTATTAACGGGCACGCTAAAAATGCAGTCGGCAATAAACGTTCGTTCCACGAGAGTCTCGGTGTGACCTGCGTTTAGCCTTTACTGACCGCTGCGAAACTCTAGCGAAGTCGGAGATGGGTTCAATTTCATTTGGATAATTGAGCACGAATAGGAAACATCGAGCAGTGTTTTTTTAATTAAACTCATCTGTATAGCCTTGGTTTGCTGGCCATGTAAGATGACATACGCGTGTTATTCGTGATGTTTTTATTGGGTTGTTCGGAAAGTCCGTGTCGATTTTTGAATAGACGGTACAAGTCTGAATATATCGAAGTGCTTGAAAACAAATAACATGCATACATTCAATAAATATATATATTAAAATTCAAACGTGTTTTTGAATGTTTTTTTAGAAATTTCCACGAACTTTCTGGACACCTAATATTTGAAATCCATCTTCCATTTTAAATGTTTACGAGAACTCACGTTTCCCGTCGAACGTTCGCTTCTCAACTCCCAAGAAAAGTTTTCTCCGTTACTTTTTGAGAAAACGTCTTACAACGCTATACGAAACACCTTGTTTGACGCAACCATGACCCTTGTGACATTTACCACGGTGGACACGATGGATACAGCCGCCTCGAGGTCGCCAAACGACGCTTTTAATCCTTTTTTCTTTTCCACCGAAACGATCTCCGAACCCCCAAGGATGTCTCTTGGCGCTTTACTGCTTTTGTTGGCGCACCGTTCGCGAGCTTACGAGCGAATCGAAGATAATTTCGGAGTTATTTTGGACCCTCGTTGAGATATGCGAACAGCCTGCCGGCGCATTCCCTCTTTGTCCTCCGCAACCTCCACTCGCGAAATCGTCGAATAAATTTCCAGTAAATCGTCATCGTTCGTTGGAGCTTTACATTCGCCTCTAAGGTGCCCCAATCGCGTTAGTTTCTTCGGGAACCTTCGTTAAAAGTGCCGAATTGTTAACGATACTTTATCTCGAAGACGACCTTTCAACCCCCCGATAGGGTTGTTTATTGTGTCTGCGATTCTCTGGGCTGTACACGATAAATGTTCAAGCATAAAATTTGTAATATCGTCAGAAGCATGTTTTAAATTTCCCTATGTAAAAAGGTTCGCGATAAATTTCTTCCTCCGTACTCGCTACACAAAACATGATGCTTATCGATAGAATAATTAAAGGCGTAATTTCTGTCAAGTTGTGTTTGCGTAAAAATGTAATAATCACCAGACGTTACTTTACTTAGATCGTCGCATCGTTCGTTAATACTCGTATCAAGTTTTCTTCGGGTTCACTCCACGCCACTTGAATCACAATCATCGTCGTTGCTTTGATTTGAAATAAAGCGACAGTTCCGTGGAATAAGAAGCGGTTCTGAGCGGCTATACAATACCGTAGTACGGTTAATGACAATGTTTCAGGGCTGAATGCTAAAGAATGCCGGTTAGACGAAAGGTCGTTGCCCGTGCGACATTCGTGCATTCTCGTAATTGTTATGCGCGAGACATTAGTAAGCCGGCGTAGCAAGTTGAGACGCGTCGGCCAGAAATTGTATTCCACGGAAGAAAAATGTTCACCGGGGTTCGTGCGAGAGCACAATCGCGCCGACCGAGATACGAGGAATTCTTTTTAAACTCGCGCTGATCCCGTCCGAGAGGGGTAATGATAGTAAGCTCCTCTAATTGTGCGTGGAAAACGTCCGACTGGTTTTCCATCGGCGTAATTACAATGCAGGACACGGCTAACACGGTAATTTGACGTAAACGGCGTGTGGTACGGCGCGTATCTCTGAATATCGCGTCGGACGTATTCTACCGTAATTAAAGCGCCCGGGATTGGTTACGATTGATTTACGGTCCATCCAACGCGAGCAAGCGCGTTCCTTTTGAAACGGCGTTGCAACTAATCCCAACGACTTTGATACGATTCCGCTCGCCACTCGGCGTAATTTTATTCGCATTATGTAACGACCGTAATACCGCCGCGCGCGACGCCGGACGTTTAATGTTCGATAGCGTCGGGGCCCGTGACGACGCACCGCTAACTTTCTAACCTGAAATAAAACGCCGCGGGGATAACATCTGAAATTTGCACTTCCGATTTAATTGTCGACAAGGTGATTGCCGAGCGTTAAACGACCGTAAAATGTAATGTTACTCCGGGACGCTTAACTTTCGCTGGCGGGGATATTTGGACCTTCGTAGACGCTCGATTGCGCAAGACCGCGGCGCGGTAACCGTTCGCTTACGGTGCGGAACAAAATGGTTGTATACTCGCGTGTTTTCCGGAACTACCAGAAGAAAATGTACGTGTTCTACGGTTTACAGCTTGTGTGTTGTACATTAGGCGTAGAAGAAAACTGTTTACTGATTCAAATTTATTTCTATGTACGGGCCGACCTGGATCAACTGGAAAATGTTGAAAGTGTTGTTTATGTACACAGTTGTAATAAATTACAAATATAGAATACACATTTCGGGGATGGATATAACGATCATGGATTAATAGACTGTATTCAAAATTGATATTATATATCGTTCAATACTTATATATTGACCGAAGTAAGCCGTCAATGTATTTACTTGCATTGTTTCTTTGAAAATAATTCTCCTATAATTCCAGATACAGTTATAATTGCAAATATAAAATAGACATTAGTAACAAAGAATTCTACAATGACGCCGTTACTGTAACGTGGAGCCTTACGGATGCAGACATTTGGACCAACATCTAGAAACAACCATGTAACGCGCGGTCGCTAATGGCCGAAGGTCGACGCGACGTTAAACCCGAAGGAAAAAAGATGATCGTTTTACGACACCAATTCAGAAACAGAGCTGCGCGAGCCAGAGGCTGAGGGACCCGGTGGAAAAGTTCCTCGACGCGGTAACGATTTCTCGCAACACCCTGCGGCATGGATCGCGAGCGCGTCGATCGCGTTCGCGGAAGACCTTATACGAAAATCGCGCAAGCGTCTAGCAGGTATCGCGTACCTCGCGCAACGCGAACAATGATACTGTTTTTCAGTCGGCGCCGATGGAAACAACCCGTGAAAATTAGATAGAAGCGAGCGGGGGACGTTTAGAAAGCCGGGCTGGCTCGTTCCTGCGCGCGGTAAACGTATCGATACAACGCCAAAAATCGTGCAGCTACCTATTGTTACGCGAAAACAAAGCGTAACACACGTCTGGCGTGCGAGCTGCCGTCTCTTTGTACCCATGTCTGTTACACGCGAAAGGACTCCGCGCATAGCACCGCCATTGTGACGGCCTAATAGGAAAACACGCGGAACAACTCTCATTCCTTCGTACCTACAGGGAGGTCGGAAAAGTATTTGCACGTTGATGTTCTTTTAAGATAACCGCGGAGATAAGCGTGACACGAAATCAATGAACGGTAGTCGACGAACCGTGACGTAGCATGGATAGAACGAAATGACGTCTACAGGACGATTCAGTTCGGTATCGGCGTGTCATTTGGACCCTGAAGACGCTAGATGCGATGCTGAAGAAATCAAGAATTGGGTCACAATTGGGGCACTTGAGTACCAAGAAATTTTTCGTTCGCGTTGTATTCAACAGTAGGGATAGCACGAAGACTGTGAAGAAACCAGCTGCAATGCTGAAGAAATTAAGAATTGGCTCACAATTGGGGCACTCGAGTACCAAGAAATGCAAAATCCAAGGGGGTCTAAATTTTAGTAGGTATAGCAATACTTCCGCTCGCGTTGTATTCGACAACAGTAAGGATAGCAAGAAGACTCTGAAGAAACTAGCTGCAATGTTGCCGAAACTACATATTGGGTCACTTAAATACCAAGAAACGCAAAATCTAATTGGAGCCAAATTTTAATATAGGAATACTTCCGCCCGCGTTGTATTCGGTAACACTAGGAATAGTAAGAAGACGCCAGCGAACGCTGTTATCGTCGTATCGCAGCGTCGCGTGTTGTTTAAAGAGCAATTAACGAGCGAGACTGCGGGACTTCGATCGAGGACGATCAACGTCTCTTATCTGTGGTTCAATTCATGCGAATTAATTGGCCGATACCGAGACGCGATACACCATATGGCCGCGGTGGAGGAATCTTTAATCGTCGTACGCGGACCAGATGTCGTAACGCGGTTCATCTGCGTCGAACGAGGTTAAATCCCGATGCACGCTTACGTAAACGCTCGCGCCGAAAGAACATTCGCGAATGATACAATTATCGATACGCGGAAATGTTGATTCTTTGTAGCGATCCAGCGATTCGCAGCGAGCAACTTTTACGTTCGAACGCTCTGCTAGTTTTCCTGGTTTCGTGGTAAAATCTAATTTCGTCACACCCGAGGCTGTACACGGCGCTGTGCAGAGGTTCAACCCTTTGCACCCGAGGCCTTTCTTTCTGGTATCTGTTGCCACAATCTCGCCGACAATCATTTTATCGAGACACCGAGTTTCAAAGGAATGAAACTTAAACGTAGGAAAAATTGATACGTTCGAAGCTAATTCCAGAAGAGATTCAGCAACGCGAGCTTTCGCTCGATCATCTCCAGATGGTCTCAGCCGCGGTCAAGTAAAAGGGAACGGCTACGTTCCAAGCGGCGAGAGGGAGAATCGATCGTAGACGAACTTTCGTAGCGAAACCAGGCGGCTCGAAGGACGAAACGAGCAGGATCGTTAATCGAGCCTCGGATCCTCGAACTAGTAACCCCGGTTTCAGAGATTCCCGCAGAACCAGATGCAAGCGCGTCTAGGTACACACATGGCAGCCACGGTAATAACTTATCGGGCAATTTCCATGGAATCCTCCAGTTTGCTCCGCGCGGAGGAAACACGAGCCTGCCCCCGGCAAATTGCTCGTCGTTTTAACGAACCCGTTTCATTTCGTCTCGCGGATTGATTCGTTCCCCCGAGGAATCGTCCTCTCTTTCCCTGTTCCGTTGATTGCGCCTCCCGAGCGGTGGTCGAGCGAATAATCATCCGTACCTCGAGACCGGGGTTAATCCTTCGCAGGTTCTCGGAAACGAACGCAGGTTTCTTCCACGGTATTCTTTCGCGTCTGCACGCGGTATGCGGATTTGCCTGTACCCGTACCGGCCATTAGCTGCGGTAAATATTTGTCTTTCCCGTCGCGTGTCGCGTTCGTCGATCCGTAGGTGCAATTACCGCTTAGATCACTCGGGCCGTGTCAGAGTTTGCTTAGGCGAACAGCGAACTTTGCACTGGCTGCGATTAATCGTCGCGTTTCCTGGCTCTTTCGAGGCGCGCGAGCTTCGCCTTCCGGCAGAGAAATATTTCAAGTGACGTGGTCGAAACTCTGACGTACGAGATGAGTAAGAGAACAGCATACGGCGCGGAAGTTAACATTGAGTTAAACTTGCGAAATAAGTTAATTCCATCGATATTTTTATTTTACCTTTGTCATTGTCCATGAAACCTTTTGATAAGGAATTCATGTGTCATAAGTATATCGCATGTGTAAGCGCAAATGTAATTCGGTTAACGCACGTTAAACGTTCCATCGGTACACACGAGACACGAAATGTACACGATTTGTATAATATTATATACGTACCTGCCCTCGCGTTTCCCTCGTTTCGCGAGAACGATGGCCGATTTTTCGCCTGCTGGCTCGCGGTGCTAGCTCGAACAAAGATGAACGAGCGAAAGTTGAAAAGCAAACCGTTTCGCTTGTTCAACGTGCAAAGGGATCCAGTTACTCGTCGAATAGATGCACGTACTCGCCTCGGAGCAGGCAATTTTTCCTCGAGAACACGTCGAAGCGACGAGGTTCGGATTCGCGGTACACGGTACGGTGAAAGCGGAGGCGTGTATAATCGCGTTATAATCAGGGGCGAAAGTGTCGCGTCCTCGTGCTCTGCGAACGTCGCGGAACACTCTCGTTTCAGTGGCCAGCGGATTCGTTGATACAGCACGTTTCATTATGACACTTTATTTCGCGAGTAATCCAGACGCTACGGCGACGCTCGAGCAGTTCGTTACGTCGCGTCGATTCAGGGGCGAGGGGTACTTAACAATTTCAAAAACTGTCATTTTTGGCTCTCGTATTTTCGAGAACTACGACACGTCTTCTTCTTTTGTTTCCGAGAGTCTGTGCTTTATTAACCCTTCGACCGCGAGACGATTTTTGCTGGAAATTCCGAGAGGCATAGAGTTGTAAATTTAACAAAAATATCAGCTTACAGGGAAGCTAGTATTCCCGAGGTCTCGTAGTGGTTCGATCCTGTTGCTGTTGTCTTAGAGAAAAAAAATAACTGTCGAGCGATCGAATTTA
Source organism: Hylaeus volcanicus (assembly GCF_026283585.1). Taxonomy (NCBI): domain Eukaryota; kingdom Metazoa; phylum Arthropoda; class Insecta; order Hymenoptera; family Colletidae; genus Hylaeus; species Hylaeus volcanicus. Next base: position 26,797,955 of record NC_071979.1, read on the forward strand.
AAAAAAATTATCACCTTGTAGAGAGCGAAGAAATGAAACTTTTTTTGTATTTACAATTTATTCATACGACGTTTAGTTTCAGAGATAAAAATTAAAAACTTGGAAGCCCTTTTTCCTGAAATTCAATTTTTACAACGAACTTCTAACTTTTCAATTTTTATTTTCGAAACTAAGCGTCCTATGAATAAACTGTAAACATAAAAAAGTTTCCCCCGATCATCCCCTATAAGCTGATATTTTTTGAAGATCGATTTAACGAATACAAACCTTTCTCTGAGCCCATTTCTCGAGGACGTATAATTTGATTACCAATATCGTCGTTTTGTTTCGCTTTGAAAAAATATCAGGTCTGAGAAGGGCTCTTATATCCTTTTGTTTACCGAAGGAAGAGAATCCAGAACCGTGGAGGTTGAAAAGGTTAAGAACCATTGGCCTGGCGTAACCATTGGCCTGGCGTAACCATAAAGTCGAGCGTAGAGAAGCGATCCCGGTAACGGCGGCATTACTTTATGCGATTCATTCCATTCTTTCGCTACGACTATGACAAATGACCCGTCCCATGGGACTCTGTAAAGCTACCTCCGTGGCCGAGAACGAGCTTTATTCCCATGCCAAGGACACTCGCGAGCTCTTTTAGCTCGCGTACACGGCGCTCGCCGCACTTCCTGGATCTGAATCGTTGGATATTATTTATCTCCCCGGCTCCACACTGGATAACGTATGCAAATAAGCGGCGATCGATTAATTGCCGCGAGACACGAGACGCTTCTTCGCTCGACGGCGAGTAAGACATCGTCGCGGCGATTATTAAACTGGCTCCTGGTATCCTGCAATTAACGAGATTCTAAGTTCGCGTTCCGCGGTTTCTGGGACGAACCGTCGCGCGTCGTCGCGATGCGATCTCGTCGCGCGGCGAAATACTCGTCGACGCGAGCAAGAATGTAGACGTTTTCTCGGAGCAGTAATTAGCGGAATCAAGACGCCGCTGGTTGCTGTTGCGGGACACTCGATAACGAGGAACGGAATTCGGACGAACGGTAATTCAAATTCACACGGAGAACGCTAAGTGGTTCAGAATGTTACCTATTTATTAGCGGAGCGAAAATCGGTGATGTTGGTTAATTATCATTTTGCAAGAGGACATATTGAGTTCGTCTGTAAATAACTTCCGATGCAAATAAAAAGTAATCGTGCTTTTGGGGAACCTCCTGCAGCCATTTTTTAATTTAACTGCTGAATGGGAAGAAATGATAAACGATAGCGATCATGTGAATTATTTAGATGTATAATGTAATAATTAATTTGAAAATAAATTGTAAGTTAAGAAATGAAAATTATTTAAGGAGGAAAAACTTGAAAAACATCAAGGAGAAACCTTTATTTTAACAAATTTGCATCGCGTAAGTTCCTTCGGTACAATCACCGAACTGACTGCTCCCTGTGAAGCCAGCATCCAGGATTTATGCAGGTCACGATGAGCTTCGGTGTTGTTTCCGGTGTCGTGAAGCGTAATCGTGGATCGTAGCGCGAAAGTTGCGACTTAAAGAGGGACAAAAGAGAAGACGGGAAGATCGCGTTTGTCACGCTGTCACGAATTCGACTCAGGAGCGGATCCGCAAAACCACCGAAGGTGATACGATCCGCAACCTTTGTAGGTCGGCTGCGCTCGGGGCTGTATCACTTTCGCTGGTAGAGAGGCAGATTCCGTATCGTTGACCCGTGACCCGTCTTTCGCTGCCGCACGATGTGACAACACCGTGATGATAAATATTCAATTCGCGTCGTGACGAGAGCGCCTTTTGTTTCAGCGCGCAGCCGGCTCCCCTAATTAATTAATTGTACCACGGAGCTCTGCACGGTCGACCGTTCCTAGTCGCGACTTCCTATTTCAAACTAGAATTTCCCACGACCAGACATTTTCTCCTCGGCTGGAAACGATCGACGTCTTACCGGCCGTTCACCCGACGGTTTTGTCAAATTCTAACCGATATAAGCTGGAACCTTTTCGATCTACGACTGATACGACATGAAATAAAATATGGGAAAAATTTATTAGAATGTGTGCAAATAAAAAAATTAATCGATGTATAAAATATCAACAGCAATATATGCATTAGCGTACAAAATATACATAAATATACATCAGCAATATACACATCAGCAATATACACATCAGCATATAAAGTATACGACAGCAATATACATGTACTTTATTTAAGTTTACACTCTATTTCTGCATCTGCGATAATATGAATTTGGATAAATATCCACAGAAATCATTCGTGCATTCATATTTGTTATTCTCCTCCTATATTTTATCTAAGTTCTGTCCGAAAATTCTGAGACACCCTGTACGTTACGCGAGCCGCGTACACCGCGTTAGGAAAATTTAAGAAACTTTTCCCGTACGTCGTGCGACCGTTAACACCTGATAAGAGACGCTCAAGCGTGCAGGTGCGTGCACAGAACGAACGAGAATAGGTTTCCACGTGAACCGATTTCACACATGTCGGTGCACGTGCAGCGGCGCGCACAGCATGTGCATTTCTCTCTGGCATAACTCTCGATCGCGTGGGCAATGCCTTATAGGTATTGTGATCGTCGATTGCAAAAGATCGGCGACCTCTTTTCAGACCGACTGCCTCTACACTCCGGATCCTGTTCGATGGTAGCGATTTGCAACGAACGATAAAGATCTGCGGAACGACCGTTGAATCTGCTACGTTTTCGTCGCGTATATATATTGGATAGTTAAGAGACGAACGGCGGATTTCTGTACGCTAACTCTAATCGATCACAAGTCGGTTGAAAGTAGGCACGGTATGTACAACATCCGCTATGGGAATTGGGAGACGAAAGAGTTCGAGTAAGATAGGTTTCACTCAATGAAATAGCAATGAATGGAATTCTTTTTAACAGATTTTGAAAAGGAGGAGGTTACTCGATTCGACATGTATATTTTTGTTAATGTTTGTTCGTTTCGTATGGATTCAACGTCGCATCGACGTCTTAACCTTCCGTGGGCAAATTTTTTTTCTGCAAACAACTTGCAAGGCATTTGCTTTGATTAGCAAACATTCGTCGATATTGTTATTGGTTATCATTGGATATTATTGTCTGTATTAAGTAATTTTGGTGGAAAAGACAGAACCAAAATCTCTTTAATAGACAGTGAATACGAATAACTTACAGGACTGACTGTATCTTCAGTTATCTCTGTACTCACCTTTCTTCAATTTTCTTCAGCTTCCAAACCTGCACGTACGCGTACACCCTTTCAATCCTAATCTTCTTCGTTGGCGCTTCTTGTTGCAGCATTATGTCGGTCCCGGGGCTCGTACGATATTTTTAACCGGAATACTTGCCGATTCTTCGTAATTGCCCCGGGTCTCGGAGGCGCGTTCGCGCGTCGGTGCTCCGACGAGGATGCATACTTTCTCGTGCGGCAACAGGAAGAAAAGGGTTAATGAAACCCGTAGGCAGTTCGAAAGGGAGAAAGGAATGGAGAAAGACGGACGTCGGAGCGCCGGTGAAAGAAGAAAGAGGAGCCGAGGTTCAGAGAGAGCCGCGTGACGAGGGCCGAAGGAGAATTGAAAAAGAAAGATGTCGACATCGGTGGCACGCGAGGGGCGAAAGGGGAGGGCATTAGAGTCGACCTTGAAAAGAACCTTGCAAGGCCGTCACGCTTACCTCTGGACCGTCTCGGGCTGCTGCTGCTGCTGTTTCTGTTGCTTCCACGTACCGGATCTCGTTCGAGATACGATATGAAGAAACGATCTATGGAGACACGGCCGTCTTCCGCGCGTCTAGCCTTACAAACGCGAAATCGATCGGATCGGCGACGGCTGTGCGAAAGAATCGCATTCCAACGAGAACTCGCGGGCAAATAAAATCACGTCGCGCTGCCGTTCAGCCCTGGCGGAAATATTTCATTTCGTTCGGTTCGCTCGCGAGAGAAAGGAAGATTAGGCAATCGCGCGCGAAAACGTGAAAGAAAACCGCACGAAATGGAGTCGACGATGATTGCAAAATAAATTCCAGTTCGCGCAGACGCGATCTAAATCGAAGGATCTCAAACTTGCTCGACTTTGTTGTACCTGCGAAGTTTCTTCAGTTTCGTCGAGTTTTCGATTCGTGCAGACGC
>NC_071979.1:26802108-26822434 GCF_026283585.1 Hylaeus volcanicus
GTACCTGCGAAGTTTCTTCAGTTTCGTCGAGTTTTCGATTCGTGCAGACGCGATCTAAATCAAAGGATCTAAAACTTGCTCGACTTTGTTGTACCCGCGAAGTTTCTTCTGTTTCGTCGAGTTTTCGATTCGCAACCTATAAAATCGCTAATTTCGCGAGGCCTGCATCGATAGTACTCAGCTCTGCTCGGGAACGTCGACAGAAGCGTTCGTCCAACGTTCGCGTCGAGGCACGAAGTCGCCTCGATGCGGTATCCACGGTATTCCGGGGTTAGTTTCGTCGTTAACCCCAGAAACGCTCCCGACTAAGCTCATCCGCCGCGTAATTACAGGCACGGGCTATTATCTTAGCCGGAGTTTCCTCGCGGAGTAGTTACGCCAGAATTAAAAGGAACGCTTATTAGAAATTAACGAATATTTATGGAACGGCTTACGTTCGTCCAACGCTCGCGCGGATGTATTCGCGGCTCGGGCCGACCGCGGATGGAACAAACACGAACTTGGAATTCCTGTTTCGTGAACGATAACGAAGCTCGATGGAAAAACGAAATATGGATCGAGCGATTCTTCGGCGCAGGTAGACGCGTTCAATTCGAGATCCAATTAACCTCGACGGGCGAGTAGACGCGGTCTTCGTTGTACAGCTACCAAACTGCGGGACTCGCGTGACATCGCGACGAAAACCAATTATTCATCCACCCACGTCGGTTACGCGAACCGTTGGCATGCGTGTACATAGCAACGGATCGTTTTGTATACAACCGTCGCGTCGCGGCGCGGCTGGAGGACGTCGAGTGACCTTGTCGACGTCACCAGCCGATAAGGAAACTCGATAAGCCGTTATCATCCTGGCACCGCGTGTTGCGAACGATCAACGTGATCCGCATCGCTCGCTCTTATCCGCTCGTCGTTTATCTACCTGCTTGCCGAATGCACGCGGTGTTCGATTTTAACCCATCGACGTCTCCGCATAGTAGAACTCCGATAATTGAGAATCGTTGTCGGTTATATTTCGGAAATTAATATCGTTTATATATTATTCACAAGGGCCCTATTTTATACATTTTATTTCATGTATTGGATTGTCTGGAAAGTTCTTGTCAATTTTTGGTGATACAGGTCTGAAAACAAATAATATGTATACACCCTTTAAAAGGTGGAAAGATCGCGGAACAAAATGGTGCCTATGTAATTCAATAAATATGTATCAAAATTCAAATGCACCTTTCGATTTTTCTTAACAATTGGACAGAACTTTCTAGACAACCCAATATTATGAATATCAGAATTTTACTCTACTCGAAACCTTTATATATATTTCGTTCAATTTTCTCAATTTCTCTACTTTTGTTCAGCATCGATAAATTATCTTTAGGTGTCTTTCTTCATCTTCGAGTATTCTTCAGTTGTGTTTATTTCCGTTTTGCTTAACTCTCTTCAGTCTTCGTCAGTTTTTATCCCAGTTGCCTTCAGTGCCCTTCAGTTATCTTAAAAATTCTCGATATTCGTCGAATCGGTTCAATTTTTGTCCACTCGCCACGACTTTCTACAGTTTTGTTCGGTTGCGCCCACTTTTATTACCTTTCGCGTGTTCTCGGTAGCGCGACGATTACTGGGACACCCTGTATTTTGCAAAACGTTTTCGCGAAGTCGCCAACCGAGCCGTGTAATTTTTGATCGTGGAACGCCATGTCTCGTCCGTGTGCTCGGCCAGAGGCCCGTGACGAAAAGAATTCCTTCGATCGGCAGAAAAACACCTGTCGCTTTTGTGCGATGGAAAGTACACGCGCTCGAGCGTATATTTTCCAACGTGGCTGTGTCGTCGCGTACCGATCGGCTCCGTCATGCGGTTAATAAAAGGCGAGGCGTGACAATTAACTCATCGCGACTTCTGATAACTTCCAGCACGGCCATCGAGGACGAACGCCGAGAACCGTGTACGTAATTTTTCATGCGGTAGAATATCCCACGCGCGTCTGAATCCCGAGGTATCCGCGGATTTCGTACGCGTCGAGAAGAGTCCGATTACTATGGGAATGAGCTCTATTGATTCGAATTCATCCCGATCCGACATCTGGCTGGGGTCGATGGAATTATATTATAAATGCAGATGTTCCTGACTTGCTAGTTACACGCTACCTTCTATGTCGCTTTGTCTTTAGAAAGAGCAATGTTGCGGAATGATTCCGGAATGTCATCCTTGAAACGTTCTTTCAACGTTCTTTCTCGAGTTACATCTCGTTATCATTGACACGTCGAAATAATTGTAATAAATGAATTTATAAAAATTATTCTATTTAATATAAATTATTAAATTATTATATTTAATACTTAATATAAATCTATTTAATATTCTAATTAATATATTTATGAAATTTATCGTGTTTCATTGTCGATCGAAAAGGCACGTGGGAAGATGAAAGAAAAATCGAAAAAAACTTTTAGCCCGCCTTAACGCATCGACTGGCAGGCTGATTCACATGGAAATGTCTACAGGGCTAAAATTTTATCTCGAAACAATTTTCCGATTGAAAATGTAGAACCTGACATTTGTCGTATTACTTACTTTTGTATCCTGACTAAAAATATACGAATCAACCCTTGAAATTAATCTGTGAAGTTCTTTAGTAAAAAGTGTCACCTATGTATATGTATGGCTGACGTGGCGTTCAAAGTGTTAATAGATTCGTGAATAGACTTGAAGACATAGTTAATTACTTACGAATAGAAATAATTACGATTGGCCGGCCGAGCGATTATCGGAATATGAAAGAACCCGAATGTTTCAGGTTGGCCGCTTAAAATGGAGCGGATGCATGGGTGACGGAGGACCGGTGAGCGCGGCCTGGTTGATCGAGTGTTACGCAAGATTTGGTTCGCCGGTTGGCTGTCGAGTTATTCGTCGGTTGGTTTATTTGCCGGGCTGGTCGGGTGGGTTGGTTGCCGTGCAGGCAACACGGCTGTACGGCAACTGCGAAGACGGTCGCCCAGGCACGAGCAAGAAGTAAAGGAGAACGTCCTTGCAAGGCCGGCCGCCGACGCCCGAGAGTCAAACCTCTCTCTTCAGCTATCGCTTCGGCCTCCCTCCGGTTCGCCACTCGGCCTTTCTTCCTCTTTCGCTCGCCGCGACTCGATCTCCATCTATAAACGTATCCGTCCACCGGTCCCTGCGATCCTTCGACTGCACCTCTGCCAGTTACACGCGGCTGTGTAACATCCATTCTACCATCCTGTTTGCTTATAGAGAAAACTGTCGTCTCACCTATCCGGGTGTAGTTACCAACGTGCATCCTGCATTCCGATGCAACCGCGGCTGGGGATAAGAGTCGGAGTGCCGCGAGATCGCGTGAGAAAACCGGGGGATCGAGTTAATTCTTTCGACAATGACTAGGTGTACCGCCTTCGTGGAAGACCCCGACCGTTTCCTACCTCTACGACTATTTCTATCTCTATCGACCACCTATTCGTTACTTATACTTTCCATATTTATGTAAAGTCAACCAAATAAGTCGTTGTGAATTCAAACACTCTTCCTTTGACATTCTTATATCGTGCTCTTTAAGAAAATAAATTTCTAAAAATAAAATTATATATTAGGTAGACTGGAAAGTAACGTCGTTTCTTTTACATCAAATTCAAACAAATTTTTGATAAATTTCTATTTCTAAGCAATCATGTAATCGCCCTCGTTATCAACAGCCAACTAGCGTGCAAATTTTCAATGATCCACTAACAATCAACGAGGCGTTGAGTGATAAACAAGGATTTAAAATTACAAAAACGACATTACTTTCCAGTCTACCTAATATTTGGATATCTGTATAATATCTGTATGATCGTATATTTATATGTACATTTACATATTTGTATATTTGTGTACTTTTATATTTGCACATTTATATATTTCTTTCGACGAGTTACCTGTCAGAATTTTTGATAAACTTTAACGATAAAATCGTGACACATAAAGGGAGCTTCGTAAGTAAAAGGCAACAATACTTTAAATACTCTGTTCTTAATACTTGATTCGCATGACTCTCGTGTAACCTGATTTCACAGAAAAATAAAATACGGATTTATACGTATTTAGCGTGGAACGTTACTAATTGGAATAAACAAAGACATTTTACACGCATCAAGCATACCTTACATTATATATCGGTACTTTCATGTATTTGTATAAATGTAGAAGTCTGAACGAAAAATAACCAGAACGTTTCGTTTACAAATTTTAACGTTCCAGTTACAGGAATATAAATACAAAAACATTCCAAGATAGAAACGAATTACTCGTACGAAAGTATTTCAAGAATATCGAAGTCAATATTATGTACACAACGAATTTGATTATTAAAACGACACTATACGTGTATGCGTTACGTTACTTTTTACATGGATAAGCAAAATATTTTCCTCTCATTAACCGTTAAAATTAGTCCCTCGATTCCTATCTAGGATTTATAGAACGGAAACCGTGTTCGGTTCGTAACCCCCGCGAAACAGACAATTTCTCTCGCGATACGTTTCTTTGTTCGGTGAACTCCTCGGCCACGGCGACGATAATGCGCCCGAACGACTAGCGTCCCGCGAATAAAGTCTCTGCTATATCTGTGTTCCTGACGCCGGTTAAAAAGTTACCCGTGGGCGACCGACCTCGGTTCCACTTCGCCGAGAGATAACTTCGCCGACGATGGTGTTCCTATAAATACCCACCGCATATATTCTGGTGAGAAAGAATCAGACATTCACGCCCATTCTCGAGTATCAGTTAAGCCTTGTGAATGACGCCCTTATGTTCAAGGGATACCTACTTTGGTCACAAAACACTGTCCGCCGGGTTCCCTACGCGTTAGTTCGCCAATTTTGCCACTGCTCTGTGCGTACATCGAAAAAGTACATGGAAATTTTCCAAACGCTATGAGGAACCGTAGAGAATGTATCTGAGGTGTCTGTCTTTTCGGCGGTAAGATCTTTCTTCAGAATAGTAGTGCTATTAAAAGAATATATAATAGTAACGCAACAGAGCAATGTTCACGTAACAGCCACGGTTTACAACATAAAGAACTATGTTGATCCCACTGGTTCTTTCGAAAGAATTTTAAAAGTTTTTTAAGTTACCTTATTTTGCTAATTTGCTACCACCTTTTTTCACAAAACAATGGTATAATAAAAGAAAGAGATTTTCAACTACTGCTGAGAGTTTCGAAGAATACTGGTCGTATAGAATACCTGTTGAGCCTTAAACTACGTACGTTATCCCTCGGTAAAAAGTCTATGAGCCTTAATACGATCGCAACTAATACCGAGAAAGTCCTGTAAGACGCGAGTTTTTCCCAGCGAATGACGCGCGAGAATCACGACACGGCAGCAACGGATCCATAGGATCTGAAACCACGAGTTCTTTCTAGGTCTCTCGTGAGAACGATCCTCGCGCCGCGATCCATCTTCTTGGAACGATGATGGGCTTTAATTTACAAGCCACCGACGCGAGGGCAACCGTTTGCTCGGTTGTTTAGCACGTAGTCGTTCTCAGGAACGCGTTAAACAGAAGTCGACGCACCTTGACACGATGCCGCGAGTACCGAAATCCTCGTCGTGCATAAAACAACGCGTTGCATGCTTGTCACGCACGGACACCGTGTCGACTGGCGTCGGTTCATCGCCTACAGCGAACAACTTTGATATATTCGGACACATTACAATTCTTTAACTCGTCATTTTATAACTGTTGGAACGCAACGATTGTCGCTTTCAGGTCTCGAGGAAAAGGGTCTGCTTTTCCTTAAAGCAGAAAGAGAGGTGTTGTCCTAGCAGAGACAGAAAGCGACGATCCTCGGTCCGACAAAATAAGTCAACCGGTACGAGTCGTTGTGAATTCAAACGCTCTTCCTTTGACATTCTTATATTGTACTCTTTAAGGAAATAAATTTCTAAAAATAAAATTCTAAGTCCGACAAAATAAGTCAACCGGTACGAGTCGTTGTGAATTCAAGCGCTCTTCCTTTGACATTCTTAAATTGTTCTCTTTAAGGAAATAAATTTCTAAAAATAAAATTCTAACAATAACTGTTCGCGAGAAGAACATTCGCCGATGTCTTGAACAGATATTATCGATTAGTCGAGCCCATTGGCCCATTCATGCCTCGAGGTGTACGGAGTACAGGCTCAGTCAAGTGCGAACGTTACGTCGCGCAATGATTCAGTCGGTAAGAAATTTCACAAAGATCGCGTCGAGCGCTCGACTATGCCGCGAATATCGCGAGTTTTTCGTGGGTGTGCGAGAGAGACGCGTAAGAGGTTTGCACGACCGCAGGTAGGCGCAAATCTATGAATGCAAACGCCACGCAATATGCACTCGTTCGTGCGGCCCACTTTGTGCTTCCCCGCCGGCAGAAATGCGCATGTGCACTTGCGACTGGTTGCGCAGCGCCTGGCTACTCTCGAAAGCGTGGGCGACGATCCTGATCGATCGGTTGTACCGTTGCCGTTCGCATGGACCGCGATTTTATAAATAGGCGAACTGGTGCTCGATGCGAGACGGATCGCAGCGAGGACTGGATAAATGCAAGAAAATCGGGACCCGATTGCAGTTATCCAGGGTAGGTTTCTACTCTGTGTTCACATCGAGGTGAACATCGTGGCTCGAGTCAAGCGTCGAACGTAGAAAAGAAAAAGAAAAAAATATACATGTCGAATTGACCAACCTCCTCATTTTCGAAGTCGGTTAAAAAGGATAGGGAGTGAAGGAGAAAGAGGTCCGAGGATAACAAGCAGCCGGCAGAAGCGTATCAATCGATTAGGAACATATTACATTGCTAAAAAGGGAACCTCTTACTCGGTGGTGGGATAGTCATCTTGCACTTATCCGGTCAATCCTGTCTTGCACTTATCCGGTCTAAAAAAGTGGCGACATATCGTTCCTACTGTTTTGGTCCTTTTCTTTGTCTACCGTGATTCGATGTAACTCATCGCAGTGCGAAAACAAAATAATATTTATATTTTCATATTCCGTATGGCGTTAATTTCTCCAACCCACTGTAATAACAATGTTTAATATAGAAATATTATTTAAAAATGCATCGGTATCGATATTTATTCTAATCGTGTATTTTTATTTTCTTCCTATTGGTCGCGTCTCCGGTCACCGATGACCCCCACGGCCAGTGAACGCGTTGGTACCTCTATCGCAGGAGTTATGGAAGTTTAAGTTAAGCCACGTTATTGCGCGTATTTTATGAAAAATATATGGTTAAGAGACGCGCGGAATAGCACTTGGAAGATGTAACACCGCTAGATCGCAGGACGATAATAGGCACGTGGTTTAACTCCCGTCGTTTCTAACCTCGCCTGGTATTCGAGTTTCAGCCTAGAGCGCTGGAGACAGTCCGTTCCATGGACATTACGCATTGCAGTGAGTTTTGCAGCCAGCGATGCATAAAATAGGAACGAGCGAATGCACCGTGCATTAGATACTTTCGAATGTATGGTAGCTCCGTGTGCGCTCGCGATCGAGCCACTTACGCGAATTTCTTCTTCCAACCGCTACAAGTTCCGAACACCGTTTCCCGTCGCTCTTTAGCTATTTCTCCGTCGGATTTACGCGAGTCCGTTCGGTTAAATAGATTTGAAACGCGCCGGGCAGAGGACGAACGCAATATTTATGCAAAGTTTATCGCCTCGCGGTGCCCCCATTTTACACGATACCGAACAACTTCCACTCCACGCGAGCTGATCGCGTTAGAGGAATCGCGGGAATATCTTACATCATTTCTGTAAAAAACCATTTTTCTAGCGCGAGAGTTGCTTCGTCGAACTCGACGAAAGAAGTTGATTTATACACTGAAGACGATTGACACACGTCGAAAATTTTGAGCTAATCAAAAGTTACGAAAATGTTTGCCATCTCGAAGATTTACGACCCTCGATCTGGAACGGAATGTTTACCCGTTTCGCAAGTAAACGACTAATCGATAGCCTCAACTATGTATTTTCTCGCGCAACTGTGAACGCTCCACGAGGCACGCGATCTAAAAATATTTGCTCAACGAGCAGAAAATGAATGAAATTTTACGACGATAACGATGCACGCAACAATGTTGTAGCCGATGTGAAAATTGCTCGAATCGCGACGAGAACGATCTATTATCGCGCTTATTAATAATATCGTCCGGCCGAGAAACGTTCGCTTTTATCTTCGCATCGCGCGGCGATCGGCTCGGAGTCCCCTCACGACGAGAGACGATATTAATGCGGGCTAAAGTTTTCCGGATAGGAATCTTCGCGACCTGATAAATCTTCGAGTAGCTCGAGGTACGATACGCTCTATAATTACGGCACGTAACGAAAGTGTTATGTGTAGGTGCTCTCGAAGCCTTGAGGCACAGCGTCAGGTATCTAAGGGCGTGCCCGGTCTAGGACGACTTTTATTGTCGGCCGATATCAATGCCCGTATCTGCGGACACATTTTTTCCATCAACAAATGAATAATCGTCACGCTATTCGTTTCGCGTCGTGCCTGTGAGATATACAGTGCTTTAAGAAAGTATTTGGTCGTTTATCCGTGCGCTACATTTTTCACATTCTTAATGCTAACGAAAGGATAATACACCGGGTATCGCTAAATGTACAGTCACTTTCGGAAATATTCGTATCCTTTACGCCTATCGAAGAATGTATAAATTAAATAATCGACGTGCATGTCTGAACTTGACACAAGTATATATTTACATTGAAACATTTATAATAAATACAAACAATACAATAAAACATACATTATGCATCTTGTTTGTATATATTCCATACTAGCGTACGTAATAAACGCATAAAATCCGCAAATCTAATAACGATTCACTAATTCTTAACACATTCGCGACCGCTGACGCGAATTCACGACACTTTAAATTTGATTTCTGAAAATCGTTTCATTTTATACATATTTACAACATAGATATTTCAAAATATATTTCGTAATTGTTCATCTTCAGAATTTTATTATTTTCATCAGTTACTCGATATCGGAAACGCGAAATATCTGCCTAAATGTATATCTGTCTAAATATAATAAAAAAAGCGTTCCGTAGGCCTAACCATTCCATCCGGCATCGTGGATGAAAAATAGTTACCGATAGTCTGAAACGAACTAGTCCGAAACGAGCGTCGGTCTGCCGGTCGAAGTGTTAACGCCGTCGGTGTATAAATCAATTTGGTCCCGACGGAGTTGTCACTCGACGTCAGGCCGGTGCGCGTCGCGTCTCGAACACTTTACAATTGGTTTCGATCCGGTCGTTAGTTATCGAGCCGCCCTGACAGATAGCCTTTATTGATACGAGTTTATGCGAGTGCTACTGACCGTGCGCGACAACGCGACGAAATCATTTCATGTAGGTATTATCGCGGGAGAATTGCAACCGCGACGAAGCGATCGAGCATAATCGACACGTCGACACGTTTCGCGAACGGTGTTATCTTTATTATTACTTCGTAGACGCGAGTCCGTTCGATTCTAGATTTTCCGGGATGGAATTCCTACGTGCCGGAAGACTCCAGCCGCTCGATGGAAACAGCGCGACGTGCGATGAAACGCGTGTATAACCGACTTCATTTTCAAAGATCCCTATCGCTCGGCGTTGAGTCAACGTAGGGGTTAACTACGACTAGGATGGAGGAAGCGCTCGTTTCATCGAATCTGCTATCTTATCCGATGCTCATCGAGGATGTCAAGCGAGATTATTTGCGCACGTACGCCAACTGATTACGGGTACTTCGAAAGAGTGGATACGCAGGTTTCGAATTTTTTCGCCCGGTCTGTGATTAGCTATCGGCGTGAAACGCTATCTTAACGACCTTTACGCAACTCGATAAACTGAAGCAAATATTACATGACTCGTCATTCGATGCGCTCGACTTCTTAGCCGAGGCTAGATTCCTCTGTGTCATGTGTACACACACTGATTTACCGTGCAATAGCCTTAGTCAATATGACCACCTACGTAAACCACGCATCATACTTTAGTAAATCTATGTTGACAAATATGGTATATATTTGATATCTTTAAACAATTGTACACATAACCGATATGAAAAACTTTTAACGTGATTTTCTCGTGACCAGATGTTTTTAGAAACTACTGTACAAGGTTACTTGTATTACGAATATTTTTGTTACAAATAAGTCACGTTTATCCTTGATTTGTAAATACGTGCGCAATATTTCATAAAAAATTCTTTACGAATTTAAAGAGCAAAATCCAAAAGGATGCCCGAAGATTGACATCCTAGAAAAGAGTGCACTTTCATACTTTACCTCAGATCAAGTTTTTGTTACAAATAAATCACGTTTATCCTTGATTTGTAAATACGTGCGCAATATTTCATAAAAAATTCTTTACGAATTTAAAGAGCAAAATCCAAAAGGATACCTGAAGATTGACATCCTAGAAAAGAGCGCACTTTCATACTTCACCATAGACCAAGTTTTTGTTACAAATAAATCACGTTTATCCTTGATTTATAAATACGTGCGCAATATTTCATAAAAAATTCTTTACGAATTTAAAGAGCAAAATCCAAAAGGATACCTGAAGATTGACATCCTAGAAAAGAGTGCACTTTCATACTTTACCATAGACCAAGTTTTTGTTACAAATAAATCACGTTTATTCTTGATTTATAAATACGTGCGCAATATTTCATAAAAAATTCTTTACGAATTTAAAGAGCAAAATCCAAAAGGATACCCGAAGATTGACATCCTAGAAAGGAGCGCACTTTCATACTTTACCCTTTACCGTAGACCAAGTTATATAAGCAACAACAACAAATTTGCGAAGTGTCCAAGTATTAATTTTATTTACCATTCGAGTGCAAAGAATCGGAACCCAAAAAGTGAAACTGTTATACGTACAAGCCAAGTCCAAGTACACCCATCCTTGAACCGTTTAAGAAGAACGTTAAATCGCCTACTTGAGAATCACGAACCCTTGCCACGAAAATTAACCTGGGCTCTTCGTTTCACCAATTGCAGTAGACGCACCGTAAAACACCTAATTAAAAGAAAAAATTTGGTGCCTGTCGTCTGGCTGAATACCGGAGTGGCCTGACGCTTTATCGCAAAATTACGATCAAATTGTGACAGGTTAAGACCCACGCTCCGAACGCCGCTCGACTCGACCTCGATAAATACCACGGAGACGTGGGTTGCGCAAAACCTAATAGACCAGCAGATATGCGAGCGAGCCGTGCAACGATTCGATTGTTCGTTGGTCCACTCGATCCCGGCTACCCACTTTCTGCGAGCTGCAATCGAACTCTTCCATCTTTCGGTCATCTGTCTGAATTCGAGGTGAAAAAGAACGATCTACCGTTTCGTTGTATTCCAAGACGAGAAACTTCGAGGCCGATTAAATTTACCGACGAATGACAAGTATACGTGTAACTTCAAACTGTCATCGGGTCATCACGCATGTTTAATTGCTCGCGATACCGTCACGATACCCTGCTTGGCCATTGCAAAGCTGACATGTTTATTTAAAACACGTAAGAAAAGGAAAGTAGTAAAAATTTCACCGACCATTGTAAGTATGAATGTTTTCATTTCAAATACTTTCCACAATTTTTGGAGGCACAATTTAATTATTCACATGACTGATATCCATAGTGAATTTAATATTACAGCTACTCGACCAACTCCATATTATTTGTTATAGACAGTTACTCGATATTTTTAAACCGATTTTATACACCTCGCTATTGTATCGTATCTATCTCGATTAATTTGTATTTTCTTTTGAATATAAAATTTCAAGGACCCGTTTTCAATAAATCTGCATTAGCGTAAGTTTGTCCTGTACGATCACTAACGAGATTTCCCAGACTTACGATGCCTCTTCACCCGAGCGCAGAGAGTTAATTATCACCAGGCGTCCGACGGTCTTTTAAATATTTGAAAATTATGTAAATTAGAACGATGGTTTATCGAGTTATTCGTACGCAATGGATCCGATCGTCTCCTATCGTAACTTATTTTCGCCAAGTAACCCGGGAAGCACGGTTATCACGCGATGCCAATTTATGCAACTTTCCCATGCGAGCCTCAGCCAGAAGTTTACGGTTGAGAGTTAGTCGTGATACCAATTGCACTTTATCGCGCCCAACTCTATACGATATTAATGCCTCATTATCCCTCCATTCTTACTTAAACGAGTGTTGTCGGTATAGCGATGTTTATAGTCGGTTAGACATCATTTTCATGTCTCATTAGCCGTGTACGCTTTCTTGCTTTCTCGCGTGACTTCTGCAAACATCGTATTTAGAATAAATTCTCCTTAACGTTGATTTCTCTTATGCAAGTTGCGCCGGCTTGAACTTTGATTCCATTCGTTCGGAAACGTGTACGATCGCCGAACGATCGGCGAGAAAATTATGTACAGTCCGCGACGAAACGGCAGTACGCGCCATAATATTATGCGAAACGTGAGAATAGTTTTAAAAGAATTTCGCAGGTCCTTAGGGTACTTTCATTATAAATGAAGAATATTTTTGTGGTAGCAAGGTTGGAAAAATCGGTGTTTAGCCCGTGGATTATCGATTTCTTTGTTAAATTACATGATCAATTAATACAATGGTATACGGCTTAATTATTTTTAAATATGAATGACAAATGCAGCTGTACATACTACTCTGTGTGTTTAAAGATACCACTTCGATAAACAAACATGGATGAATGCGTCACTAGACGCGTGTGTTTAATTGATGTTTTTCAATTAGCAAAAATAATCGCACAAGGGGGCAACACTTTCATAAATATATTAATTAAAATTTAGAGAAGAATTCAGAGAAGACAAAGTGAAAGTTTATCGAATTGTTCCGTTTGAAATTCAATTTTCTGTAATATCTGTTGAAAGCGCTTTTTAAAAAGTAGTAGTAGTCTTACTAGTTAAAAACTAGTCTATCGTAAAATAAATATCGAATGCCTTGCGCGAATATTACGCGACACGCGAAGCGAATATTAACCTATTGATCGAAATCGTGTGCCCGATAATAAAATACAATGTGTCGATATCAATCACGGACACATCCAGCCGCATCGCAGCGTAGAAGAGGCGAATAAATTTTATTGCGCGCGTGTGCGTTCGAATGGCATTTATGCCCGCGGTCGATGTAATCGAAGAAGCTCGATTATCGGGTTCTGTATGCTTACGGGGAACACGGACGATGGATTATCTCGCAGTTCTCTTTCGAAATCATACGCTTTTCTTTTGTTTTTGTTTTTTTTTCCTTTTTCTTTTCTTGTTCATATCATACAGCATTATGCCAATCGTGTATCGAACGTCCACGATAAGAAAAAAAAACCGCCTAATGAAAGACTCCAAGTTGGCCGTAAACGATTTGTAATATCCAGTTATTCGCTGAACGCTTCGCAATTAATGGTTATCATGCGAAATTGCCCGGCAATTCAACGTGGGGGAGCGTCGTATCACGATTCACCTTCGTACGCGAGGATATTCCATATTTCTCGCCACGGAAACTCGCGAACCAATACATATTCGCGTTATTCCCGACGAAGCTATCTCTTCGTTATTTTTGCGATTCAATCGGACCGTTCGATCGATCGACGGATCCGCGTGATCGAGCTCGCACCCTACGAACGATCGTAACGCTGAAACATCCAAAATGTGTATGTACATTTTTATCGATAATTCGTATCCATATATTTATGTAAACATTTACATAGACTATCGTATAAAATAGACGTTTTCACGATGTTTTCGTATTCCATGTTTCAATAACAGCTCGTATTATATTAATATAGTATCATGTGTTCATACGTGAACACTTCCACAGATAATTATATCTGAGATCTCCTTTTTATATAGATACGTACGAAGCATAGTAGATAAATACGGTATGTCTCGTTCTACTACTAAATAAACGAAACGCGCAAATAAAGATGTTTATGTACGCATTAACCAGATGTAAATACCGCGTGTTTCGATAATGGCTCGCAGCTTTGCTCCGTACGTCGGACATGGTAGCGTGCCATGCTGGCAAAGATTACGAAAAGGAAACACGGTACATACATTGTTTAATGGTACAAGGGATCTCTAAACCTCCCCTTTCGAACACGCGCGACGTGGAACGAACGTAGATCGCATATTACCGTGGTAGCTCCAGCTGCCGCGACGATTCCTGCCTACCTACCCACCTACCTACCTACCCACCGACCTACAGCTACGCTGGATCTTCGCGTGTGACTGCGTTCTGGCTTCGGCTACTGCAAGAATTTGATGATAGCTTCCAAGTTACACGATAATCTCCGAACAACCCAGCCTCTCTACTCTCAAACACAAACGTTCGTTGCGGCTAATGACATCTTGATAGGCTAACCATAGCCAGTAACCAATCGCGAGCTCTCGTTGCAAACGTACATCAGAGAGTTGGAAGAATAGAGATCTAAAGAATTCGTTATAATTATCTATAAAAGTGTTCAAATAAATATATCGTTACAAGATAGCTAATGTCCAATTGCAAGTTTCCTTCTGAACGTAGACTGGTGAGAGGATAAAAATATCTACAAAATTAAACAAATATATCGATACAGATACCGATGTAAATCCTTCCGCCAGTTACCTGTATCTACGCGACAATAAATTCCACGTTGATCTCGAAGATCAGAACCGAAGGATTTAACTCCATTATCATCGAGGAATCTTAAAAAACGCAACGAGTCCGGCACGATGCTCCAAACGCTAAACGACGAGTCCTCGGGTATCCACGCTAACATGGAAAACAGAATAAGAGTAAGAGTAATGTTTATTATTGAGCTCGGGGAAGAAGAGAAGGGAAGAACGAGGAAAAGTACTGTTACTCGGACAAAGGCTGCCCACGTTTACGGTCAGGATGCTATAAAAGCGCTTGCCTCGCGCACACCCAGTTCTTCCTGCAGTTTATTGCTATTGGAAACGGTTCAGGAAATCTTGTTCCTACGTAATGCGTTTACAGAATGACGGTTCGTTTTTCCTTATCTCCTCGCAGTCCGCTGATGCGACGTTTCTCGCGGGCACCGTTACTTTAGGCGAGTTCGCACGCGCACGTTGCGATCGTTCTCGCCCCGTTACGAACCTCCGTGCTCCTCGCACTTTTAGCGGTAAAATTATCGATTTCTTCGTTTAGATTCGGCAGGACAGATCGAGATCTTCGTAATCTTTTCAACCGTTTCAGTCGCGAAAGCGTACGTAATTTTCTTCGAACCTGTCTTTCTACTACGCGCCATGTATCTGTTTAACACGTACTCGGTGCTTTAAATTTTGGCCACTACAGGTTCGAGTAAACAAAGATTCCCCGAGACGTCCCGGAACACCATCCATAAAAATCTTTTTCCCAAGGTTCGTGTTCTCGCGCTCGTATACACGGGATGAACCTGAAACTTTTTTCAACGACCGTCCCTCTTCCTCCTCTTTCTTCTACTCCTTCATCTCCTGCATCTCGCCGAGGTACACGGCGGCGAGGCGAACAAAGAGAATCTCAAAAGCAGAATCTCGTGTTCGAGACGGAACAAGGGCCCGGGGTCGGTGCCTTTTTGCACTAAAGGTTTCGAACCTTGGTAAGAACGTGTATACGTACAAATACGCAACTACGTTGCACGCGTCTCTCGCGACAATGGCGCGGAACGCGAACGCGTACTCGAGACGTGCTCGACAAATTGGAAAAATAATACAATGCGCGCGTCTGTTTCGTCGGAACGCGTAAGTGGAATAAGTGGTTCGGCCAACTTTGGTCAGACGAATTATGGAGAACGGTTTCGTGGCTGTGAAGCGTAACAAATGGTGTGTACATTTATCCTGTGAATTGTTGATTTCTCTGTCGACTTAAAAAATCAGATATTGCGGTATAAAGCTTAATCATTTTCATACTATGGTTGTCGTTTTAAACTAACTGCCGTAGGAAATAATACGGAATATACATTTGAAATATGATATTTTAATATAAATTTGAAATATGATATTTAAATATGATATTGAAACCTGAACTTAAAATCAGTAATTTCTAAAGTAGCCGTCGTTTTATTAAATGTTCAAAATAATCCCCACCGACTTCCAGGCATTTATTAATTCTTTTAATAAAATTCGCACAAACATCCGTCAACATCATTTCGCTAATTGATGCACAAACAGTTACCTTGCCAACGAAGTCTGAAAAATCGTTGTGCTCGGTAACGAGTATGCATTTTTTTTTTTTTTTTTTTTGCTCGGTGTAATAGAATCCGGAGATTTTAAGGAGTATGCAACGAAAACGTAGAACGTGCGCAGGTATCCTCGAGTCCCCGCTGCAGCTGCGCACAATACGGTTTCGCTTGTATCGAATTTCTCGCAAGAAGAAGTCGAATTCCGATATCCTTGGCTTTCGCGGGTATTAGCGTCGCGTTCGACATGAAATACAATGTTGCGTCGTTCCTTATTTTCGCGCACCGTGTAATCCTCGTAAGTTCGACTGTTCACGGTGTTAAATCACGGTTAATCCTTAAGCACGATCTTTCTCGGCGCCTCGCTCAAGGAAAGATATTTTCGTTCGGCAGCTTCGCGCCATTCGAACCCCGGCTTCATTGTTATTGCAAGGTCTTCGAGGTTAACGAGAGCAATCACGGTTTCGGACTGGCTTTCGACTAATTGTGCGATTCCCAGTATTCTCTCGATCGCGCGAAACGAAAAAGGAAAGTAAAAGGAAGATAAAAGTGACCGTATCGAAATATCAGGCGCTGTTCGATATTAAGAAACTGATTTTTTTTTAAGATCGAACGACAAAATACCTTTACACAAGATATCTTTATACAATCCTTGCCAATAATTTCTGTTTAAAATCATTTCGTATCCGTTGTAAGCCGGATGTTTATGCAAATTCATACTTGACGAAGAATCGAAATTTAAATAAAAGTATGTCTTATCTTCAAAATAGGGCACCATGCATTTATTTCATTCCCTGGATGCGACGTTTTAGAGATTAAAAAAAAAAAAAAGATAGACGGAAACGTAGAAAATGGGGTTTCGCGATTCATTGGTAATTATCTGTCGGTGGAAATAATAGACTCCTTGAAACGCGAAACTCGAACGCGCCAATTCAGGTGGATCAGGTATTGAACGCGTCGATGCACAGTATCGAAGGCTACGCCTCACCTTGCCAACAGAAACACCGCGAGGTCTTCAACGGGCGATATACGTGTACTTTCGACTACAAGCCGTGTCAAGTAAAATATGTTACACCCGCATATGGGACACGGATCTCGCGTTACATGTCGGCCACACCGCAAGGTCACCGATAGATAGGATCTAATGCAGAAACGTGGCCGACAACGAGGCTGCTCGACCGCTTCGAACCCCTTTTTCGACTACCAGAAGAAAATACTCGCGAGGACTATGCACGGGCCCAACTACCGTTACTATAGCGCGGTAGCTCCAAAATCCTAAACACGTGGCCGGAATTAAAACAACAAAATCTCTATTTAACCTGTTCGAGGCGTACGTTCTATACACCAAGCGATTAGGATTTATGATAGTCATTTCCAAGAAGCTTTAAATTTCTGAGTTGTACAGCAACCACGAAAAATGTTGACAATTTGTTAGATTCTACAAATTAGTGAAACGTACGAGATAAACATTCAACGGTTAGGAGAGGTCGACCATTTCTATTCTACTTGCAGGTGTGCCTAACCTTTTGCTCACCGAGCAATAAGACTATACCATACGTTAGTAGTCGATATATTTCCGATTCCAACACTTTCTCCCCAATTAATTGAACCGTGCCACACTTTGTTCGCCTACTCCACAACGTTGCAAAATCTGATTAGAATCCGGAGTAACCGGTCGCGAAGATTTGCAAACGCGAATCGTCGATCCGCGATCGTTTTCTCGCTTGCGAGCAGAGGGTAACGTAAAAAGAAGAGAGCGGTGGAGGCCGCGGACCGAGGCAGAGTGACGCGGAGGCGCGAAATGAATGATTTAATGACGGTGGCTCGATGCATCGCGTCGAGTCGGCGCCATTGATCTGCCATTCAGGACGCGAGCGGTTAACCGGCGTCGATCGGGAATCTCTTAGGGGAGAGTGACGGCTCGCTGTTATCAGGAGGCCCTCGCTATGATAGTCGCGGAGAGGCCGGTAAATTACAGGACAGATCGACCGGTGGCATGTGGCAGAGACGCATCGCCTCGGCTCCCGTCCTTGCTGAGAGCGGTTATTCTTCGAATCGTCGGCGAATCGTGCGAAATTCCAGGCTCCGATGGGGCACCGGCTGGCTTTTCGCGTGGACAAAAATCTAGACGATTCGAGTATAATTTGTAGCGGGGAGAACGCTGCCGCGGGACTTGGTTGATTACTCGGCGCAGGAATGAAACGTGGGAGAAGGGGGACAGGGAGACGCAGGTATGCAAAGCCAGCATGTGTACGCAGCGTGCGGAACACGAACCGTCACGGGCCTCTGTGCTCGGTATTATATTATTATCCCATAGTGGTTTTCGTCGGGAGAGATTTCGATCGTACGACTTCGGATTGTCCGGCGTCGACTTCCACCGCTATCGCGACCGGGGCTGCTCGGCTGGCGCTCTTGAAATTCCAACTATCCGAGTCCTTTCGATTCGGTTTAACTCGGAAAATTAATCTCGCTTGGCTTCTGCATTTCCCGTGCCAGTGAAATTATTCAACGAATTAAATTCAGCTGTTGCATCCAAAGTGATATTAATCTATTATGTACATATTATTATAATATTAATCTCCCTACTTTTTAATATCTCATCGCTAGACTGCGGATGACTATGACTGCATCACTCATCTTTATGCATCTATAGGAAATTTGAATGTGCAAGAAACTACAAAATGCAAACAATATCCAAGAATATAAAAAAGATCGAACATAAAGTTCATGTTATAATATTTGTTATAATATTTATTTTGCATAAACATATCCGCAGCCTACTCATCACAAACGTTCTCCGAGTAACCCCATGGTTCCTATACTAACATTCCACTTAAAACTTTGCTATTAAATGTTACCAAATACTCATCCGAAACAGAATACGAAAACACACAATTTCCTAGCAATAATTCACGTATCGATGCACGGGAGATGTACATGTATAAGTAAACATACCTTTCAAAATTTTATGTCAAGCACTATGACCGCAAAAGAAAAAGTAGCGAAAAAGAAAACGGTACTCACCCCCTTAAATAAGCATTTCCATCTGGCATCCCCGTCACGCCCAGCAGAGAACGTAACCGATCGTAAAGGAACGGAACGCCTATTAACTTTTCTCCGTACAAATCGGTCTGGCCAGTATTTAAGACGGATATCGCGAATTCTTGCGCGTTTATCCGGCGAATCTACGTCCCGGCGGCTATAGATAGGGGGACCAAAGGGACGAAACCGCAACGCAACGCAACGGCAGCAACAACGGCCAGCCAATAAGTAACGACAGAGCAGTAACTTGCCTCAACGGTGGCGTTGCACCATAATACACGTCGGGTGTATACAGCGCTTGGGCAACACCTACAAATAGAAGTCGTAGAACAAGCCAAGGCCCTGTTGCTGGCTACTTTATGACTACCAGGACCCAGAGTTCGCGCTGCGGCATTACTTTCGAACCATTAGGCTGTGCACACCAAGGATTACTCGCATCGATGTAAGCCGTTGCCAGCTACCCGGGAAACAAATTGGTTTCTCGTCGAAAAGAAACAAAAGCATCGGCCGCGCAACGTCCAACGCGTTACGAACGATAACCTGGTTAAATCGTACAGGGAACCGAACTCGTTACGTCGTACAGAATCCGAAAGGCGTTCCGTCCGCGACTACGGGAAATCGTACAATCGTTACTCATCGAGCGCCCCGTTGCTAATTATATCGTTAGAACAAGGTAACGTACTTATTCGGAGGCCTTCCGCTCGAAATTCCTCTGCGCACTGACGCATAACGCGCGCGCCGGTGATTTGCATATTTGAAAGTGAGCGAGCGACTTTGCCCGTAGGGAACGTGTAAACAAAGCCAAAGAGCAAGCTTGTCAGCTAACTTTGTTGCGTCAACCACTCCGGGGTATTCGGTATTTTTCGAAATGTCGCGCGGAACTGGATCGATCGACTTCGGTGCCATTCGAGTGCGCTCCCTCGGGATCGCATGACACTTTTTGGTAGAAGAGGAGGTTCCTCGGCAAACTTGTACATACGTTACTAAAGAAATTGTAAAATGGGATACATTTTACTTGAAAAATTAATTTGTAGACAATCTTTAGAAATTGTGAAACAGGATTTTAGGTAGGATTTAAAGAAGATTGTTATTTAAAAATCAATT
>NC_071979.1:26822444-26827068 GCF_026283585.1 Hylaeus volcanicus
TATTTAAAAATCAATTTTTAATCAATTCGAAGTTTTGTAGTTTTCAAGGGATGATATTGTGCGAAGCACAGGTAGTCTACGAGAGAAAAAAAACACGAAGGCAATCGAGTTTAGTACATTGACTGTCGATGTAGGTGACACGTAAAGACAGCGTGTAGAAGAGCACGGGTTATTTCGCGATGCGTCCGTGACAGACGGGGCGCGAAACGCGAGAAAACTCGTGAGCGGCGCTTAATGTGCTAAGGATGCCTTATCCGTTGGTAATTAATAACTGGATTTTCAATTCTGCCAGACAGGCAGAGACTGAAGATACCACCAAATAAACCAGTCAACGTCCCGACAACAGCGTAACAGTGCATACCACCGCGTGGCGAGGAACCTAACAACCTAACGAGTCTTCGGAGCCAAGGTAACACGAGAGGGCCACCAGCGTCGCGAGAGTGTCCGGTTTCGAATTTGTCTAAAGTAATTAAAACCCTGCACGAGGCTTTGCCGCACGTTATGCTTGCGGAATCGACGTTCCTCACGGAGGGTGGTTGTTCCTCTCGCGAACACCACCCTGGGATTTTAAAGCGAACACGGACGCCGGTTACCTTCTCCTAAGCTGAGTTATAGGCGGGACGAAGTTATACACGTATCGTCTGCTAGTAACGTTAGAACCCGCGCGAGAAAAAGCTGCGAAATTTATCGTTAATACCTGCATTCCGAATCCGAAATCGTACTGTGCGCTTCGGAAGGGGATTTTCAATCTTTCCGAAGAAATATTTGTTTGGTTCTTTAACACGCGATCAATTATTACGAATGCGTATACATTCATGAAGTAGAAACGACTAAGAGTGGTACGAAAAAAGCTATCGATGCTTCGAATTTATACATAAAATTGTAGGTGTCTAAACGAAAAATAAGGACTCGGAGATTCGAGCCCGCGATTCTGTTCTCGTTTGACTTTTTATTCATAGATATGGGGAGCAGTGATACTAAGATATCAACCCTTTGCGTGCCAAAGGAAATTTTCGTACATATGAAATGCCAGACAGTTTTAAGCAAAGATGCATTATTGTTAACAAAAATGTACATTCCGGTGAATTTTACTGTAAGGTGTATGAAATTTTTGCACGATACTCGAAACACGATAGACTTCCTTTATTATTAAAAAAGATAAAAATAGAACGTTATAGGTTTAACAAAAAATAAATTTGTACAAAGAAAATATTTTCACAAGAATTCGAACTTGAATTTTGTTTGTGAATAAATATTATACGTAAACATTCTTTAATAAGTCGCACTTACAGCTTCGTGTTAAAACATTGTTAGAATATTAAAAGTTTAATACGATCGTTAACGTTTCCGTTGCTCATTAAACCAGGATATTCAATTGGAGAAGAAAATTTTCTCGCGATAACCCGTGTTCCAAAGTGAAATAATCGATTCCCGGCAGGAACTACGATTCAAAGTCGGACGTTAAAGCGAAGATGTCCAAAATGTCGGTTTGTTCATAAAAAGGAAAATCGTCGCTCGTACATCGCCAAGGATAAACCGGTATAAAATAAGCTCGAAGACGGTGATAGGAATCATCACAGAGATTTCATGCGTGTCGCGCACGAGCGACATTGCGAAGTAGTTCAAAGATTAGCATATCTTCTCACAATAAAGTTAATGGCCTCGACCAGTCAGGTAGGTCGTGTTCCGTGAGCGGGGAAGGTTCGCGCTTTTGATAGCAAAATGATGCTGCGTCGTTGATCCAACGGCATTCCATCTCGGGAAAAATCGAATCATTTTCTTCTCGTTTCCCCGATCGAGATATCGTAAAATCGCCGAGTCTTTCAGTGGCTAGTGGTCTCGCAGCTCCGCGCTGTATTAAGAAGATACAATTTTTTTCGTCGTGCCGGAAATTAATGGAATATCTTTTTAGCTTCGCGAGAGATCATCGACCTCGATTCTTTTTTTTCATAGATCGACAAGTAACGCGAAACCTGTCGATGGTCGTAGACGTAACGAATTCCGATCGGCCGCCTTTGAAAACGTCTCTTCTCCCCCAAATTCGTGATGCGGGACGACGGTGAAAAGTAAATGAAAAGAAACGAGGGAACAAAGTAAACGGCCACCTGCTTAGCAAGCTGCCTCGGTCACCCAGGTGGGATACGTGATGTCACGTGTTGTATCTCACCGTTACGCCGAGAATTGTATGCAGAGGAGGAATTCGATTGTCTCCAAATTGAGGAGCACTTATCCCGGCACGTGACTCCGTACGCTCGAAAGGCAGCCGACTTGTTTTTTCCTTCTTTTTTTTTTCTTCAAAGGGGCGAGAGAGGGAGTATTGTCCCTTTCCCAAACAATCGTGCGTATAATAAAACGTTCTCGGGGTTATCGGTGTCGCCACCGAGAATAGAGACGTTTGAAGTCGTGCCGATGTGCATACCTTCCACCTGAATCCACCAAATTCGTGTACCGTACGAAATGACCCATACGGTGGCCATAATACTTCCCACGTACGTGATGTATTCTCAACTACGTACGTTTTAATTTTCTCGAATGGTATACTTGATGGTCGTACCAGCGAGAAATTGTTACCCGATCTTAAGCTGATAATTGTATATCTCGGAGGAAAATTTCGAGAATTTACTTTTTTCGTGAGGTAACTATTTGTCAAATGAATTTCAAACTTTTTACGTATATTTATTCGTATTCTGACAAACTACAAGAATTTTGTCAGGTACGTAGGATATACTTCTTGGACGAAATAAATTTTTATTCTCAAATTCAACAAATTTGGGATTCCTTGAAGTGTCTGCGCAGTATGGTGCCTTTAAAATCAAACAATGTTTAAGATCTCTTTGTGAAGAAATTATTTGTCAAGTCAGTCGCAAACGTGTGTTTACGTGTGTTACCAAGCCACAAGAATGTTCTCGAGAATGAAAAATTCGCTTCCTCGATGAAATCAATTTGCTTCATCGAGATCCAAGGGGAGTCTCGATCAGTAATAAAAATGGTTAATCCTGAGTGCGCCAATTGTTCGAGAAAATCGTGAAAAATCCTCCAGAAAGACGAAATTAGTCGAAACTTATCCAAGTACCAAGTTTTTATTACGATTTAAGATACTGTCGATAGCGCACCTGGACGGAGAAGGTGTTTTCACTGAATTCCACGTCTTCGCTGCGGATGTATCGACCAACGGGAGTCTCCAAATCGGATATCCTTCGTGAGAGGTAGGGATCGTGACACGACGGTTCAGAAATCGCGTTTTAGACATCCTCCTCGTGACCGGCACGCCCTGAACCACGTCCGGCATAACACGAACCGACGTTCCTGGAAAGAGAGGCGCGAGACAAAAGCCTAACCGCGCTTTAAGGAACGCTGCGTATATCCCATGTTGCGTGACACGTTCGTCCATTTGCTTGTTCGATCACGCGCGCGTTTAATTGAATTTTGAAACGGCTGCGAGCACGTCGAGGAATTTAACGGTTATCGCGGCGCAAATAATTCTGGCGTTAACCGTCGGTCGACTACGCCGTAGAAGTCAAGAGGATGCCTTTGAATGGAATTAAGATTCAGCGATGAACACTTTTGAAAATTTACGGAAGGAATGCGGATACTATTGTTTGGCTATACTCGAATCTTTATTGGAACGATATATTCGTCGAATAACGGAGAAGAGTTTCCAATCTACGATTAGGTCATTTTCGTATTCTCAACGAAACATTTTATGTTGTATCTAAAGAGAAACCAAACATCTTGACGCATCTGATGGGAGAGAAAGCATTTATCAATCATAACTCACGCTTCAAATAAAAATAAACAATCGGTCACGAAATTATTCGGAAAGTAACTTCTTTACAGCTGGTTTCAATAACAACGCGCTACGAGTCGCAGCAAACACCGATATTTTACCCTCGCCAATAATGAAGTGTTACGCGACATTTCGCGAGACACGCTTATAAAAAAAAATGCAGACTAAGGTAAGCGTCGTTCGAGTTTAACAAGACCGGACAAAGTGCGCGGAACGTTTTGGCGGACGCACTCCCGTGCGTGTGGGCTGTTGGGAAATCAGAAGAGCGGCGTGAGCTGGTACCCGTCTGCGTGGACTGAACGCTTCGCGCGTAATGATGACAAATGACTGCGTAAATCAAGTGACCGACCGGACGGCTTGGATTATCAAACATAACCTTTGGAGAGGCCACTGCACGAGATGGACTCCGCGGGAACCGAACGACCGCCTGCATCGACGAAATAAATTCTTTCCCTTGAATTCGACGAACTTGGACTTCCTTAATCGGTCTTGCAAGTTTCAGACGTTCAGCAAGGTTCGCGAGAAAACGTGCCAATCGCAAGCTGTACAAATATTTTCATGCACGAAACACTTACTTCGTCCGCAAAATAAATGTTGTAGTAGTTTTTACTTAGGAATTCTTTAAAACCTTTGATGGTTGTCTAAACATGTTCAAATGAATAATATATATATATATATATTTATAATTTATATATATATATGCTTATATATATTATATAATTGTATATATTATATACAATTATAATTTATATATATATGCTTATATATATTATATAATTGTATATATTATATACAATTATAATTTATATATATATGCTTATATATATTATATAATTG
>NC_071979.1:26827468-26849021 GCF_026283585.1 Hylaeus volcanicus
ACAATTATATAATATATATAAGCATATATATATAAATTATAATTGTATATAATATATACAATTATATAATATATATAAGCATATATATATAAATTATAATTGTATATAATATATACAATTATATAATATATATAAGCATATATATATAAATTATAATTGTATATAATATATACAATTATAATTTATATAAACACATATATATATGTTTATATACAGATAATTGAATCCTCTTTAAGTACTATTACCTATTAACTCTAATAACTTGAACATGACATCAAGAATTGTATTCAGTCCATACCACGTGTGTTTTACTAACAAAACAAAGCCTCGAAGACCCTTTTCTGGAACCCTGAGTAGCCAGCAGAAGTGAATTAGTTGATATAAAAAATGCAGAAAAATGTCACTTTATCAATTTAGTGAAGCGATATTGCTAAAATAACAGAACGTTTATTCGAGGTTCACGAAGGGCTCCGTTTAGTTTCAAGGCCTGAGAAGTGAGGGAAACTTGCAATTTTGTTGCGAGTGAATCATTGTTCGTACTTATTTGAAACTTTGCATGTACGTTTGCGTCAGAGTACGAAAAAGTATCCATCTTCGACGAAATCAATTTTTCTTCCAGATTCGTCAAAGTATCCAGTTTGAAACCCAGAGGATCGGTTGATTCCCGAGATTGATGACGCTCGGCACTGCGCAATATCGAAACGAGCTCGAGGAGCTAGGCGCAAGATTAAGACGAAGTTCTTAAAATGATTCGCTCGTCGATTGCGTCATAAATCTTGGGACAAAACACGAAAGATTTAACGCTAGGTAGGAACATTTACCGGAGGATCTATGGCTGAACGATGAATTCATTGTCCTCGGAGGATCGAAAGGTCGGGCACGAAGGTTCAGTCTCGGTGTCGTGATGACCTCTTCGATCGTGGCTAGTCGTCTTCGGAGGTCGAGCAGCTCGTGGGCGTTCCAGGAATGCACCGTGACGCTCGAGAGCCTATGGATATCCCTCGGACGTTCGTATCCCGTAACACCTATGGCTAGATGAAACCCTAAGGCCCGAAGGACATTAACGTTGATGCACGCGCATCTAAACACACACCCGCGTGTATTCTACGATAGGAGTTCGCGCTACCACCGTCATCATCGTTCCCTTCCACCTTACAGGTAATTTATACTCTATTGTCGGCCCGTCAAAACCTGACGTCTTCATCTGCGAGGGGCATCGTCGATAATCGCGCTACACACGCCCACGACATCGCGTCCCCCTACGCCTTTTTCGAGTGTTGGAAAACCTGTGCGCTAACAACCTCTATCCCGAGCCAAACCTTCGTGGGTTCGTTACGCGTGATAGCGCCGTTTGCCGACGGGCTCACGAATGATCAGGACAGCGAGGTAACAGAGCGCAGGTGGCACTAAAAACGAATATCGCATGACCGATTAGTTAAAATAAGCAATCAAAGTAACGTTCTAGAGGGATCTGGCCACGAAGTGGAGAAAGGCTTTTTGGAAAAAGGACCGTGTCGAACCGCACGGTGCTTACCCGAGAACTTTCGCAACAAACGCTTACATTTTTAACCCTTTGCACTCGAGGCCTTTTTTTCTGGTATCCACCAGCAACTCGAGATGTTTCTTTACACTCTATTGCCATGAATTCTAAGCTACCTAGATTTGAGAATAAGTTCACCTTTACCTCACCTACAATCATTTTATCGACACTTCGAGCTCCAAAGAAATTAAACCTAAAGAAACATTAGGTATCGTAGATTTCCTGCGCGAAACCTAATGACCCTCCTCACCTCTCGAGTGCAAAGGGTTAACAAATAATTTGTAACATGCATGATTCGTTTCCTGTTGGACTCTATCTTTTTTTCAAAGAGAGCTACCGTACTAACGCCGAGCGCAGGTGTAAAATAAAATTTGCTCAACGACGCGTTTCCTTCTTTTTCGATAAGCAAGAGGACAAATGCCCGGAGCGTCGCGGACTCGCGTGTAGTTTTGCAATAAATCTTAAACGACCGACTGTTTCACACGACATTGCTGTAAGCGTGGGCAGCTCCGGTGTGGCAATATGGCGCCGTGCCCGGCCGTCCTTCCGTCCCACCTGGATATATAAAACGGGCATTGCGGTTAATTAACGAGCGTTACGTTAGGTGCCAATCTGCATAATTAGCGGCCCGCGCGCTGCATCGAGTGCGTTCATCATTTACATCGTATAATGGTGGTTACGCGTTCGAAGGAATTTCCAGGTTTAAAAGTTCGAAAGAAAATCGTAAACGATGCAGCACGCGCCAGGCGTCGAGGATTCCGTACTTTGGGCGTACATATCGAGTTATTTAGCGTTGTGTCACAAAATGAGCTGAGCGTTGTAAGTAAAGATGTGACGAAGATTAACAAAGAGAAAAGGAAGACACCGAGTATCCCGAATTATGGTTAAGGAACGAACAAGGTTAGAAATGGTAGCCATCTAATGACTCAAATTAATAGTAACCGTAGACTGACTGCTTTCCATTAAGAAATAGTCTTAAATATCGCATATTTTGCGATACGTGCACCAGGACTAAAGCGGATGATAAAGAATATACGCTTAATCCAACACGGCATGGTTTCCCATCCGCGCGAATTCTGGTTCCGTTTCGTCGAGCAAGATTTCTTCGGCATTTTATCTTGCCGATCGAAAACGCTCCCCGAGCGGAAGAAATGCATAGCTATGATTGTTGTAGAAAGTGAATTGCAAGAATCGCAAGGATCGCTGGTAGAAAGAGAGCAAAGGAAAGGATAGGGAGAAAGACCGACCCCCTTAAGCGAGATTCCTACCGGTTACTGCCTTACGTCTACCTGTTATTGTAGCTACGGGGCTGCATTCCAGTTGAATCTAAATGCCTCTGTCACGGCTGGCAATAACCTTAATGGCAGGAACACGATGTTCCTGCTTCTGGGTGAGCATTTTCTGCGGATACATCCCTTTCGTTACCAACGGATACATATTCTCGGTTCTATCGCGTTTCACCCCCAACGGTTCGATTACTCCTTCCATTCATAGGCGAAGTTTGCCTATTATTTGCCTAATATATATTCATTTATTTTAGCAATCTATAAGAATCGTATCATAGAAATTTCCCATTGCTTGAGAACCATGAACACGATAATTCAACAGTCTCCTTAAATGCACGAGTTTCTCAACGGTCAATATTTTACGCGTTGGATCTTCGCACCCATTAGCTACTTCCATTCAGATAACAACGAGCATCCTTGAATTATCTGCTTGCGAGAGGACGGCTCCTCGGCGTTGGCAAATCGTGTCGTCGATATCGGAACGATCATAACGTTAAATCAACGACCGACCGTTTCGAGATATCGATGATAAAAGCAGCGTGTAAGAACGAACCCGAGCCACGATAACGCCTCGGCAGGCCCATAACGCAGTTTTGTTCGTTGATATCGAAAACGTTCGCCGAGTTAATCAGGCTGGTACAAGGGCCCAGCTTTGTGCCGAGCGGTTAGCGCACAATGCGCCAAACGGGTTCGCGCATCCTTCGTAAGTGGATCTGCGCCATGGTTCTTACGTGACGACGACATTTAGATGGCTGCCGCGCGATAACTAGAAGAAAACTGGAGCTTCGACTATAATAGGAACGGTTTGAAACCGCCGGGCCCATCGGAGGCGAAGCGAGCGAGCGAGATCCGAGGAAGACACGCGAGGATGTTCCGTGTACAGCTGCCCGCGCTGTATTATTAATCCTTGGACGACCATGGGAAACCTTGGCTTCGTTATTTTGCTAATAACTTGGCAACTTGATTCAATTGATCGCTTGTAATAAAATAATAATCGCGATACTTCGTGATTTGAATAAACTTTCAAGGTACTTCGAGTGGAACTCGTCTAAAACCACAGCATCATTGTTTCGGTAGTAACTCGATGAACAAAATTAACCCTCTGCTCTCGAGTGGCGTCTCTAAGCGACATATAGTATATGTAATTTAAAAAGGAATCTTTTAAACGTACAATTTCAATTTTACTCGCGTCGGAATGCAGCTAATTATTAATTGAAATAA
This sequence comes from Hylaeus volcanicus, assembly GCF_026283585.1. Taxonomy (NCBI): domain Eukaryota; kingdom Metazoa; phylum Arthropoda; class Insecta; order Hymenoptera; family Colletidae; genus Hylaeus; species Hylaeus volcanicus. Next base: position 26,831,516 of record NC_071979.1, read on the forward strand.
TAATACATCGAGTCGCGAATGTTCGTAGACGTTTCTTTTCGAAGTAGAGTTTTTGGTTTTATAAAAATTCATTATAAAAGTTGGACTGGATTCGATTCTATAGAAATACGTGTCCCAAAAATGGAACGTTGGCGAATAATGGGTTAAAAAACGTAAAAGCTTCTCGTTCGGAGTCAGCTTTCGCGCATCTTTCGTCTTCGTGTCTCCCCGTGTAATTACCCTGGCCTCGGTGTTCGACTCGATTCGCTCCTGTAATTAAGGTATCATAGGAGGCGAACAACTGGCTTGCACAAGACAGCGAACACCCCAGGACAGCGTGGTATACGTACGAAATGGATACGTGCTGTTCTCTCGCGAGCGAGAACGGAGGCGCGATCGCAATTGGTAGCGCGAGTGCCTTTCTAATTTTCGCATGGCGTAACTCGCGATTCTTCCTCTCGGGACCAGCTCGAGTCAATTAGCATTTCTGGTTAATGGTATTCCACGTGAATCTACCTTAATTGCGATCACCTCCGTCGATGTTGCGTCGCGGATATTCGCGTCGCGGATATTCGCGTCGAGGCGGCTTCTGCGGTAGTCGGTGCACTTGGCGTTCAAGAAGGTATATTTTTTATTTTTAACAGTTTCGAGACGACGTTCGTGATTTTTTTTCAGGCGACGTAAAAGATGTAAGCTTTTGAAATTTTTTGGGTTCATTCGATGCGTATATATAGGTTTTTATTGACACTAAACATGCCTGGACCGATTCGAAACTTTTCTACGAAATATAAATTGTACAGAATTGCTTCGTGGATTATTCAATTTTTCAGTCAATGAAAAATAGTGTGTTTAAGTCTAGTCATTTGTTTGATCACGGTGGAAATAGGAATAAGTGAAACCTCGGTATGTTCAGTAACAGTGTTTATTTTGATATACTTTCGAAATTTAAAATAATATAAATAAAAACGAATCGTTCAATTTTCCAACACTGTTGCATTCGAAATTACGACAGGTTTTCCAGTTGAAAAACGATATAGACCGAAGTAAAATATCGAGAACTCGGTTCGACAACGTTTCATTTCGAAATTTCGCGCGGTTGAGCAACTAAAGCGTCGGATCGTCTCGGATCCGTCGAATAATTCTCTTTTGGTATCGCGCGACAGTATCTGCTCCTCCTTTTCGCTCTACGGCGGAGCAGACCGGAGAACTGCTCGCACTTTCTTCGGCCTCGATCCCCTTGCGGGAACCTCGGGTGTGCTTACGTATCGCTTTCGCAATCGTTATTAGACGTTGTTGCGCAAGCGAGAGCGTTCTGTCCTATATGAAATATCGGCCGCGTTCAATCTCAGCCGCGGATACGTTGTAATTAGCGTGCAAGACACTGCGTGGAAGCACGGCGCAAGCTCTAACGTAGCGTGAATACGCGATATCGCGGCTCGCAGGACACGGGGCGTCTGTAAAAATCCAGATGCCATTTGAGATAGGTGCTGGCAGATTCGCCACGGCGTTACGCCGACCAGAGTGCTGCAACTTTACGGCAAGCTCACGACGTACCAATCTTCGCTTTGGCCTGCCTCCGGTTATTCATCCCCGCCTGGCTTTTACATCGCATTAACGCTCCACCTATAATAAGTCACGGGGCGACAACGCTTATCGGTTTCGCGATAGAAACGAAAACAGTGTTAAACATTTTCCTATTCGGAGGCTCGCGATTCACCGGGCTCGATAAATCTCACGGTGTAACCCGTAATATAACAGCGAAAAAGGTAATTGGACGACGGAAAGGTATCGAGAAACGATCTAATCGCATGCTAAGAGCAGATGCGCTGACAGATGGCCGGCAAAGGCCGTTCTCCGAACGCGCGCTACCAGTTGCCTCGGGTCGCTATAATCAGACGACTGTACAGGGTGGTTCTAGGGGTGATTTGAAACAACTTTTTCTTCGGCGAAAATGTTGTCCGAGGCTTCGTTAAAAGAAACAAAATTCAGGTCTCAGAGGGTCAAAGCGTCAATACTTTGGTGATTTCTCCTGCATCGTTTTGTCGCAGGCCGTAGTATACAGGGTGTCGCAAAAATGTTAGAGGTCCTTGAATGGGGTGATTCAGGGGGTGATTTGAAACAACTTTTTCCTTAGCGAAAACGTTGTCCGAGGCTTCGTCAAGGAGGTATTAACAGAAAACCTCGACCAAGCGCGGCCACAGAGCGCGTAGCCTATGCTACTGTGTCTATCTAGTGCGAGCCTAAGCTACCTGCGGCTGGCTAGCGCGTACTGTGGCCACTCCACCGGCATACTCGCGCTCCAATTAGTCGTTATCTCTTAATATCTGCTTAACGAAGCCTCGGACAATATCTTCGCTGAGGAAAAGATTGTTTTAAGCCACTCCCCGAACCACCCCTTTCAAGGACCTACAACATTTCTTGACCCTCTCAGACCTGAATTTTTTTTTTTTTTTTTTAAGATTGGAAATTATATTGTGAAAAATACGTAACGGAATATGTACCCAGCTTTCCGAAGACCTAAAGAAGACTTTCCGAAGATCTAAAAAACAGGACGAAGGGAATCCAAGTACAAAAAGCAACAGATCTTCCTTCTTCAGATCTACCAGGTTAGAAATCAGTCAAGCAACGTTCGTTGCGGAACTCCGATGGCAGCCTGTTACCGGTAGTCCGACATCGTGGCGCCGCGTTAAAAATGCCAACAAAAACTGGACCTTATTAACAATTTAACAAGTTTTAGAATAACATTCACAACGAGGTTGAAAAGGTTCGCGCACGTTGATTCCGAAGACTGATACGGCTGCTGGCGGCTGACAGTGCGACCAAAGACGGCCTCGAGCGGAATGAGACGAGAGGGGGAGTAAATGAAAAACAAGGAGCAGAGCCAGAGGAAGAAGAAGAAGAAGACGAAGAAGACGAAGAAGAAGAAGAAGAAGAAGAGGAAGAAGAAGAAGAAGAAGTCAAGAGGTATCACGGCCGAAGACATTTCTATGCGCGCCCACTGTCAGCGAAGATAACTTACGACTTGGCGGAATGGTAATGGCCGTGGCAGACATTCCGTCCTGTTGCAGATTTAATAGACTCGTCCTGATAGGGGGCTACGGAACGTGTCACCGCTCGTGGCCAACGGAGTACGGCCAATGATTTACCGATGGACGAGTCTTGTCAACGCCACGACGATTTTGAACCTTCTCCTTGAGCGCGTAAAATCGATTGATAAGGAACGAATGGACCTTGGTGTCGATATCGCGATTCACGGATCGGATTTGTTTTACGACATCGGGTACAATCGACCGGAAACGTTCGCGATTATTTTACCAGTTGATCTCGCTGTTACTCTTACATTGTTCCTCGAGCGATAACATTCAGGGTTCGAGGTCGGGGCCACTGGCAACGGACGTTGTTCGTTTCGACGAAATATTCGTCCTGCGAGTCTCGGTTCAATCTCGTTGACAGAGATCGAGAAACAAGCGGCAGAGCACTCTCGACGTCGTTTCGTTCCGAGTACGAGGCGATAATGAACATGCGGGATAAGTCGACTCGCATTCTGGCCATCGAAAGCATGGACGTCTGTAGGTATTTCGTGCGAGGTGCATCACATGTCGTGCAAATCGATAACAGACAGTCGGTTGCCATTTTGGAGTTATACTCTCCTCGAGGGAGCATCGTAAGTCTAACGAACATACTAATAATCGAGTATAGAGTTAAGTGAGCGTTCTTTAAATTCTTCCATTCCGATGGCACATAGACTTTTTTTTATACCTTGTAAATGATTCTTCAACCATCTCTTCGACAGAGCTCCAGGTACATACACAAGAGCACACTCGACATCGTTCCGTTTCGAGCGCAAGGCGATAATGAAGCTGCAGGATAGGTTCATTGGCTGGTATCCTGGCCATCGAAACCATCTACCGGGAACGTGTCTTTCTTCACTGTTCAGCCATTGGCTCGTCTATGGTTTAAAAAAGAAGACTGGCGCTCGTGCTGCGCGGAAACCAGCCAGAGATAGCGGAGAGGTGTCTCGTTGCGAGGCACTGGTCTTCATTACGAGTGTTAATGAACCGTCACTCGGCGCATCACTTAGCACCTTGTTTCCAGAAGACTTTATCGCGACAGCAAATGGAATAACAGTTTGTAACTGAATCGCGATATTCAAAGGAACGCTAGGACAGCAAAATCCTGGCGCTTTCTTGTCGCACCTCGTTAACCGCACGAGCTTTGAGGTCATCCTTGTCCTGTAATGGCATCGATAGTATGTTCAAAAAATCTAAATACAAATAACTTTGTTTACCATTCGATATACACGTACAATAAACATCTACGGATCTTCCACTAAACCGATTGTTTTCGAAGAAAAAAATTAAATATAGATTTTCATGCGTCCAAGATGGCTTCCTCTCTTAAATAAAAATCCTCCGTGAATTCTCTCTGCCCAGAAACCGTCGATTCTAAGAAACCAAAAAATTATTAAATAAAGCTGCGACTTCCACGCGTCCAAGATGTCTTCCTCCCTTGAATCAAAATCCTCCGTGAATTTTCTCCGCCCAGAAACCTTCGATTATAAAAAACCAAACAATTATTAAATACAACTATGACTTTCATGCCTCCAAGATGGCTTCCTCCTTTAATTCAAAATCCTCCATGAATTTTCTCCGCCCAGAAACCTTCGATTATAACATGCATCTATATTCGTTCGACGATTCGCATCGTGTCCAAAGCATTTGGGACAATCCGACAAAACGAAGGCGACAATCGCAGGAACAAAGACGCGCGAGTTTAAATATAGACGGCAGTCAGGCTAAGTTTATCTTTATTGAGGTTTATGCCGCCTCGCATCGACCTCATTGCTTTGCGAAGTGACTCGATTGCGCTTGTAACGTGTACATAATTGTTCGGGCCAGCCTTTATCGCCAATAATTATCGACGCGACGACACGAGGGGTTCGTTACTCTTCCCTGGCGAAACGGAAACTCGATGTTAGTGGCTTTTTTCGTCGTGGAGGAAATCTTCGAGAAACCTCGACAGCCTTCTGGAAGAAGGTTGAAGATTGAAGGTTGAAGATTGTGTGGTTTAAAACTATCGACGAGGAATGGTTTCCCCTAAAAATTTCTAGAAAACCATTGTTAATAATTGAGTGAGTAAAAGATGTTTGAACTAGGCTTGGTAGTTATAGCGTTGATCCTTAATCAATCGATACTATAATAAAGTTTTCGAAAAGAGTAGGTAAAATATAAATTCTGCTGAAACACTCGTATTTATCATACATCAGTTTTGATCATTTTTTATCATGTTCCATATGATTCCCCTTCGTATTTATATCATTCAAAATGGTACAGGTATAAATCAAATAAATTGCCATCAAAACTCGTCTATATCGTTATTTATTACTCTAGGTAAAATGTGAAGCTCGAAAGCCTGTAAATAGTCTCCCGAATAAAGTGTTAATGCACCGAATAAAGTCGTTGAATAAACAAGGTAGAAGATAAATCTGTCGTGCGAGGGAAGAAACGAAGGCAGTATTCCATGCCCGATTCGATAACGTATGAGGAGCGCATAAAGGGACCAGACGTGCGTTCCTTTCGCAACGAAGGTCGCCATTTGGCATTCAACGATCTCGGGGAGCCTATCAAAGGTTCGGATTCGAGGAGGTGCTCGACGGGTCGCGGTGTAACCGATTCGTATAAAATTTGCATCGCATTCCAGGCAGCCCTTGGCACTGCCAGTAATAGCGGTCGTGCATCGTAGCTAGATCTTTGAGAAGATCTCGCCTCGGCACCTCCGCGAAACCCGCGGACACGAACGTAAAGAAGGGAAGAGGGCAGGAGGAAGACGCGGAGGAAGACAACGACAACGCGAACGCGAGGACGAGGAAGACATGGACGCGAGCGGCAGCCGTGGACGGCGAAGGGAGACGAGCCAGCCCTTCGTTGCTCGTCTCCTCCTTTTCGAGTCCTTCCAATTCTCTCGTGGCCATAAAGGTTTTGTTGTAGCCAGATCGCCGTCGAGTCGAACGGTATATCAAGATGGTTGCTTTACGTAATGGAGTTGCACCGGCCACATCTTAATTAGGAAAAATCTGGAAGCACATCCGTTTCCAGCTTGGCGATCCTAGGCGGAGTTAAGGCGCCCATTGCATTCTCATTAACCGTCCGCTTTTGAATGCAGCCTATACACCGCTCAGCGAATCGCTCGTTACACTATTTATCTTGAGCCCCTGTTTCGCAGAAAACGGCCCTGTGTTCGCAATAATACGACCGCGTGCGTGGTATCCGTACACAATCTATCAGACGGTCTTTAAACACGCGTCCTTATAAATACGCTATTAACACGTCCGCTGTCGTTTATATTGTTTTCGGTCCTCCGCTGAAACCGACTTCTACGCCGAACGATATTTTTCTCGTCGAGAAAATTGTAATTTCTGATGCGATTCGTAAATTACCATGCGTGACGTGGAAGACACGTACCCGATAAGGTCGACTTTGATTCGTTTCCTTGGATTTTGGTAAATATTATACCATTACTGCGATGCGTTGTATACAAACATTTTTGGAGGTGTCGATTCCAAGTCCGAACTCGAAATTTGAAAATCAATAGCGCGACATTTCGTCCACTAAATCTCGCGAAACTTTTTCGTCCTGTTGGTAGGCAATTTCGTCTTTGTTTTACCATTTTGTAAATGATTTTTCAAAAAAGTGTCTTTAGAACCAGTCGTTCGATCACGGTAGAAATAGGTAGAAACAAAATGCCGTTCCATTTAGTGTCAAGCATTCCGCCAATGCGAGCTTCGCGCTTGCCAAGCCGTGGAAATTAATAAGCTTGCGTCGCTCGCGCCTGGCGATAAGTTCACGTTTGTCACCGCGATGGACACCTAATCGCGATCGTTCGTTGTCGAAATTTCCCCGTGTCCTGTTCATGCTACCCGAACGCCGCGGTCGCTGGTTTTCACCCTACGGGGATGCCAAGATGAACGTTAGTCTAAATTTACGTGGAATATCCGATTACGCTTCTTAGCCAGCTATTTGTGAATTATCGTGATGACTTCCGAGACAAATGGCGAGGCTCCGTGTCTCGAGCGTCTTCATCGAGAAGTAAGGAGCATTTAATTTTCTTGTTATTCGCTTAACCTTTACGGCGCCCACCGTTACTGCCCGCGCAGGCCTGTACCTGTTTGGACACCTTCCCGAATAAAATCATCCAACTGAACGACTTTGTCCAAGAGTACATGCCGGACTCCGTGAGAAACAGCAAGTACAATGACAACAACGTTGGACGCAAAGCCAAGTGTCAATCCACGCTTTCGACGACCAAGAACTGGGATATAAACAGCGTCTCCGATTATGGCGGTAATTGATAATTGGACTGCGAATATTTGTGCACGGTCGGTCTCGTAAATGTTCGTACTAAATCAAATGATGGGCTCGATGTTTTCAAATTAACGTATCGTTATAAATACGTATATGGATTAACTTTACGCGTGTTTATATTTGTAACGAAAAATTTATTTGGAAACGTCAAACCTATTATTTAATTTGGACATATTCCTTCGATAAACACACGGTACGAATATTTATGGGACTGACTGTATGTGCAAGAGAAATATAAATATGCATTTTGATTATTAAAAATGGATGCTTAGAATAACAACGATAAACGAAGGCTATTAATAACGTAAACGTTGAAACGAATTTTCTCTTTCACTTGGACTCCTCCAGTTTCTAGTTACTACTCTCTGTCGATGTGTGATCGTAGTCGATCGAGACACGGAATTTGCAAGAGAAAATACTATCGATCGCGTGGCATAATTGGATGCGACGTACGTCGAAGGCCCGGACCCCTCGGACAACTTTTAGCATTTATAGTGAGCAGCCTGGCCACGTGCACGAAGAAAATCGTCGTCGTCCCGTCCCAGTACATTGTCGACAATATAATTTCAACGTTTTTTCAACGGTAAGAGCTCTCAGCGAGGTGAAAAAAGAAATTATTGACCGTGTTGCTCCCCGGTGAAGGCGCAAGCTGAAAAACGCACAATGCGGTCCTTCGACAAATTGGAACAGCTCTCTCTCGACTTACGTGACCACGCTCAAGAAGGACACCACGATCATTGGAAATCTTATCGATATCATGAGACCCGCAACAGTGAAACTCATCACCGATACCACCACGGTAAGCAGTCTTGAAAGAGAATTCTTGTGCGTGTAATGTCTCAAGTACTACGTGATATTTGGGAATTTTTTTAAGGAAAAGTATAAAGTATATCGATTCGAAGCCATGTTTGTATATTAATACATATTTAAAGTATATTCTCATTACTTTTTGAGTAAAAATATTTGTCACATTTCGAGTTGTCGAGTGTATCGATTCGAAGCTATGTCTGTATATTAACACATATTTAAAGTATAGTCTCAATATTTTTCAAGTAAAAATATTTCTCACATTTCGAGTTATCGTAGATCAACCGGAGGGCCTCAGAAATAATTTTTCCACGCGACAGACATGATATAGCGGTCGTTGTAATTATCTTAAACAAATAAGCCAAAAATACTCTTGATACGAACGTGCCTATCATTTGAATTAGAGTAAACGTGACGTAAATAATAAGTTTTAAGTAACATACTGCATCCCAGTTAAAAAGAGAGGAAATATTTATCTCGTTCAGCTGAAACGCTGGCTGCAGGCCGTCGCTCTGACAACCACAACGCCGTCCATCGAGCTGGGAAACGCAACTCGCAACATCGAGACTATCGACTGTTGGGCTTACGAGTTGTTCTTTCATCTTAAGTACCTCCAAGTGAATCGCGCACAACGGACCACCGACAAAGTAATCCGTTACGCTAATTGCGGCTCTTACGTATCGCAGCCGCGGTGAATGCGTTGATTTCCCTTTCGAATCAACAGAACCGTAACAACGATCTTCAATTGCACTTTCAACCTTGTTAATGAAACTCTCCATTCCGCCCAGGTAATAGCCGAAGCTGGCTCCAAGCCTGCCGACATGATTCACATAAACTTGTGGCATCGTTTGGTTCAACTTCGCGACAACTATATCATATTGTACGAGACGTTGGAGAACTTCGACAAAATCCGCGACGTCGAGCCCGAGAAACCTCAGGAACAATCGTTCGACCATCGCAATTGAAGGCTTCTTTCGTTAACCGCGCTTGTCACGTGGAAAGGAGGCTACCTTGTACTCGTTTAATAAAATCGAATTAAAAACGAGCGTAGTTTATATTTGATACTATAAAGATTAATTTAAAACACTGTGTCGACGTTGTTACGTGGATTCTTGCTAGCCTCTTTCGAAATTCCTCGAGTGCAGTTTATAATCTTATTTAACAATTTCACGTATTTATGAGGTCGATGCATTAAATTTTCGTTTTTATATGGTTCTATTTTTCGTACCATCTACTGCTCGGTAATTACAAATGGATTTAATTGGATTTCTGTTTTGACGTATTAAAAATTATTCGTATCTGAAGTCGAACACTTTTAGCGTATTTCGCAAGTTAATGCGACGCCATATCGGCTTTTACCGATGCTCAGACAGACCTACTCGGACAGTATTTTCGTAACACGTTTTACCATTTTAATGGAATCTCTACGTAATCGACGGAGCATGGATAAAAGCCAATACGCAATACGCATAACTTTTTAACTGTCGGATTCCTAACACTAAAACCTCCATTTTTGTGATCTAGGCGCCAAAAGCTACTAATGTAAATGGTATAAAAAAGGTAGTCAATAATTTTTTACTTATATTTCAGAACATTATTGTACAACAGAACTATACAGAACCATCTTTTGTAAGCCACCGTAGCTTTTCGAAAGAACATAAGCTGCAACAGTTTAACCCGAGTAGAAGGGGTCCGTCTATCGAACCCCTCGCTCGTTTGTTTCGACACGACCGAGCTGACATGGCACGCTATTGTGGCTAACATTTAAACTTCGTGCCGAGGAAGGGAACGCAGACAGGCTACAGAGACTTTTGCTACGCCGAGATTGCACCACCCGACCTGCAGTCACCGTTCGCTCCATCGACTTCTTTCTTGCCCGGTAATACCGTAACCTACTTAGGCGTATAAAACGTCAAACCCTTTTTACGGCAAAAGCATTGCTATCGGCCAATAATATCTACAATTGCCCGATACGTTAAAGCCACCGACATATCGCTCGATTCTCGAATGTACGAATTTCGTTCGCGGCGTATTCCGCAACTCTCGGCCTTTTTCCAGGCCGCGGAAACGAGAATAAAATAAAGGTTGTTCGCGTACCAAATAAAAACACGAAACATCAACGTCCCGCGACCTTTCCAGCCGCCGCTACCAGGAACCAGAAACGTTGGACGCGATAGCATTATTAACCGCGAAGAACGTATGCTTCACGCGTGCATTTGGGATTTAGCGTTCCGAAGAGATTCCTGCGAATCGCCGTACGTGACCGGCACTTGTCATGCGTGGACCAAAGGTCGATAGCCTATTCGGATCTAACGTCGAGTTCTCCCCAAAGTTCTCAAGTTCTCCTTTCGCTTTCTCGCTGGGTAAATTGTACGAAAGCGAGAGCACTCGACATTAATGGGTAAAAGGTCGATGCTCCATTAATCGATGTTACGTTCGGCTCTCGCGAAAGTTTGTTTCTTGGTACGAAGGATATACGAAAGTGCGATCGGTTAGAAGGCCGATAGTCTGAAAGATGGATGAAGATATGATCCTTTTATTTATTCAAGAGTCAGTAACGGTTGTCCCCTCCAGGGATAATCTCTCGCGTGTTCAACCGTAAGGTGTTGTCGCGCCTAATATTAAATTTCCGCGCAAATATAAAACGATGACACCAGTCACGGGAAATGCGGTCGGACGGCAAACTGTTGACTCATTGAGCGCTTCCCGTGGGAGAGTTCAGCTGGAAATAGACTGAAACCACCCGAGCAGAATGCATATACCGCATTTTCTACCAGATTCCGTTAACAACGGTTCAACCGTTGGCTAATATTATATATTTCGAGTGGAAGTAACAAGAGGCCCGAGCGGTTTCCTCGTGTCGAATCGAGCCGAGTCTTCCATTCCCACAATAAATGCGGCTGGGCAAATCATTCTGCGGCGCAGGGGAGTGCCAGCAAACATCGCGGCCGACTGGCATGATTCTACGTAGCCATGGACTCGTATCAACGAGGAGCCAACGATAACTTTCAGATTTCACGGAACACTAGAGACGAGCAATTATGCTCGCGCAATATAGCTAATCCAGATCTAACCAATTTGTCGATTAAAAGATCGAAAGACGTTAAAAGATCGAAAGACGTTAAAAGATGCGTTTCGTAGGTGCGAGAGGATTTGGGATCATTTTTGCTGCACTTTGGAGAAACGAATCAATAATAAATAGCCCCTCGGGGGCTAGCAGGTCCCCACAAATAGGAGAGTTAACCCTTTCGGGCCTGGCGTCCAGAATCGAGGCAACGAAATTTAAAAATCACCGAGACTATCGTTCAGGGCGAAAAGGATCATTCAGGTCTGACAGGATTAAGAGGTACTGCAAACATTATTAAAACAACGCAGGAGTCGCGTGAGACAAAGTATCGATAAGAAGAACTTTGCCAAGCTGAAACTCGTGAAAATTTCTACGATGTTAAAATTTTATCTCAAAATTATTGACAATTGAATATTCGTCGAAGTATTTCGTTTTCATTTAGATTTATTTTCGTTATTGTCTCACTTTTGGAACGAATTCGTTTCAGTTTCTAAATGGAATGTTCCGGTCATCCAATTCTGGATGATATGGGAACCAATGCGTTAAGAAGACACTTTGCACACTTCAATAAACAGGGAAACGAATAAATAAACGAATGGGGGCTCTAGACACGAATGGGTTTTGTTTTTCCTTTTTTTCTTTTCTTTTTTAAATTGCTTGTAATTAGGATTGTACCGGAGATACCGATCGGTCGGCGCGGTAAACTCGATTGCGACAAGAATGGATGACGAATGGGATCGCTAAATCGACGGGAACGGCTTCGGAACGAGCCGATCGATTCGCGAGATCAACACGCGCGTAAAACGATTCCGTGACGGTGATAAATACAGCTGTCCACCGGAAACCGTCCGGATCCACGTTGCCTAGCACGGGGGCAAGGGGAAAGGACAACGAAACCGAACTAACGTTTCATCTTCGTGATCGCTCGTTGCTTCTTGTAATCTGCCTCCGGATCGCGTACAGATGATGACGTAGAACATCGTTTACGGGGATGTTATTACGTTATTAATATCGAAACGTTGGGAAGTATATAGCCGCGGCTAGCCTCGTTATTATTCTGTCGATCTATGCCCGTTGAAAAATTACCGGATCGCCTTTCTTTTGTTTTCTTTAACAACTGGACTACGGGTCCGATGGATTCGCTGCGCATACAGTTATAGAGGAGACGCTAAACGAGCGCAAATTGCGTTTATGCGAAACGGAATGTTAATATTATTATATTAATTTATAAATCATATCGCTAATGTCTTTAGTTTGACTGGCGCACGAGCAGCGGCTGTAGGTGTGTTATTGGACGTTTAAGTAATTTTATTTTTTACTTTTTCCATACTAATTTTAGTCCAAATTAATCGTAAGAATTAAATTACATTGGTACGAGAAGAAAAAACATAATTCAGGTCTGACAGGATTAAGAAATACTACAAACAGTGATTTAAATTTAATTTGAAAAAATCAGGTTTCTAAGGGTTCAAAAGTAATATCTTAAAGGCCTGTTTGAGAAGAATAGATCATTTTACTCGCTGAAGGAAGAGTCGTCTCTATCGCCGGAAATACAGAAGTTCGATTCCAGCGATCGTTTCCACGCTAACGGTACAGAAAACAAAAACGTTGATATCATCTGAAAGAAATCGTTCGATAAATTTCGAGATTTAAATGGCAGATAGGCAGAAGCGTTCTCGAGTCCAGGGGAAGAGCAGAGGATCGCGGTCGTAAGATCATAGACGAGACTACCAAGATCCACGCGAACCGTTAGAGTTAACGATGAGTTCGCTTTCCTGCGGCTTCTGCGATCTTTACGGCTCGCAATTCCACGAGGAGGATGTGAACCGCTCGCGACTCAAATCGATTAACTTCACGGAACAAAAACTGGAGGAGAGCGAGAAAAAGTGACGATATATCGTCTAGAATTAATGGCGTCTATTTGTTCTATCTATCTTTAAAAATTATTTGGTGGCACCTCCTGTTCTCGCCACTAGAGGGTCGGACTTCGTTAAATTTCTACTAATTAAACTAAATCGCTATCAATGCTATCACGTTAGCAATTGCTATCAATTTGCATTAGAATGTAGAGTTAATCGATCTACCTTCTGAACCAACTTACACATTATTCGGAAATCGAAATGACATGGTCAGCGATGGTCCCTAAAGCAAAATTATTTATTAAGGAAGCTTGTTTCGCGTATCGAATCTACAAGTCGATCAAGTTCTTCGCCAACATTTGTGAAAATCGAGAAAGTGGAGTTAATCGGTTTGGGAAACAACAACAAGAGAACACGATCGTATAATTTGCTCGGGATTTCGCGTCGACCCTGTAAAATCGAGCGCGTTCGCGGGACGTTGTAGCCTGTTATCAGCCGTGGAAAATCACGGCGAAAAAGATCGCGGCGATCGTTTCCCTCGTTCTAAGACGAACTTCGTGCGCCCGATGTATTCCTTTTAAAGATTTACGACGGCCAGGTGAAAACGAGTACACGGTGAAACGACTAAAAAAGACCACGACGATTCGCGGCGCGGTTCGTACTTGGTCGGCGTCGGGAAAGAGCAAATTGTAGACTCGGAGATAAATCTCGGGCGAGATTTCATACCCCACGGCACGCCCAAACCATGAAACCTAAAAGCCCTGTCATTCTCGAAATCAAGCCTTCCTATTTTCGTTTGCGAGACCACTGTTTACGAGCTATCGAATGCCACGGGTTCCCCTAAAAGGTAACAATTACTCTGTGTATCCTCTGCCCAAACATTCATACATAAATTAAACACGTTGTAGATTCGATCCTCGGCTATCTGGATAATAGAGCGATACGGTGCTGAAAGGATCCATTAACCGTTATAGATTTACCAAAGATTACTTGAATACGAAATGTGACACTTTTTGAATTAACGTTCCAAATTTTAATAAAAGGCCGTCTGTTCGTATTTCGATGAATTTTTACGAATTTTGAATATTGATTTTATTCAGTGATTTTATAGGTATTGGCGAAATTGAATATCTGGTACTTTGGACATTTTAATTGGTACCCCTTTCAAAATTAATGTTGCTATTGTAAAAAATATTTACATTAAAATCCTCATAAACGACATGTATCTTACTTTTAAAATTAATTTTGTTATCGTAAAGCATATTTACATCGAAATCAGGAGTATCGATTTTAATTGTACCACTTTAAATCGATACGAAAATGTTAAGAAATCCTTCGCGATACGTTTTAATATCATACTCGATTCCATCGTATCCAACATCCAACAAAGTCCAAGAATTTACCCCGAAAAACGTCCAACTTCGCGCGAATTGACCCGGCGAGTTGCACGCCAGCGATCGAAGATCGTCGTAAATCGAGCTAATCGAAACGGAACCACAGGTGACGGTGGAACCTTCCTGCCACGCTCGTATCAGCGGTGTGCCGAATCGAAACGTTTACCAATTATCGGAAAGGATAAAAGACAAGCTGGCCTCGTTAATGAGTTCCACTGACCGGCACGCGTTGGAATTGCCGCGTGCATGCCGTGCAATTCTCTGCACACCACGGTATCGTTACGCGAACGGCCAACGTAACTGGAGGCCAGCAACGCTCCTTTGTATCGAGGGCCCGCTTAACGGCGCGGTAGAAAGGAAAATGATTTTATAATAATCATCAAGGCCTGCGCGGTCTATCCGTCTTCTACCGTGTAGCAAAACAGAATCGTGGGTGTGTTCCTCGGGCATGCTGCTCGGGAACAATGTGACATTATGGTAAATGACTGAGACCATTGTCGTCAAGGAACGCTCGCCGTGTACTGTTACGTTTCGCCTAACAAGACCCGTTCGAACCTTTTCGAGCAGCCTGGAGCGGTTACGTTGGACTCGGGGGACGAACAGGAGCGGGTTGCTCCAGATTTTCGTTATTTTTCAACCGTCGAAAAGGTCACGGGGTTCGATGACAGAAAATAATTTCAAACGGTATATTTTCTATAAGGACGGAGCAATAATTAAAGAAACCGCGCTTTACGCTTTCCTTTGTCGGCAGTTGAAAGGGTCACAGAACTCGATGGAGAGAAGTCCTTCCAGACGGTAACTTGCGTAAGGGCGGTGCACCGTTACGGAAACGTTCTAGATTTTCCCGATTTATCACCCATTGAAAAGGTTGTACAGCTCGGAACATTTTTCCAGGTAATATACACGGAGGATGGGTGTACTAATTACAGTACGCACACTCTGGATTTTCTAAATTGTTCACCGGAATATCGTTCCGAGCGGTATACTTTCTATAAGGGAGGTGCACTGTTACAGAAACCACGCTTCTTTTCCGTGGACAGCGGAATAATTTATTATCCAGGAAAACACGAATCGCGGTTCTCAAGTTTCAGTTGGCCGTCCAACCGCACTCGCGTGTCTTCATCTGCCTCGTTCTACGTGTACATACAGTCCACGACAAAATGACTCCACACCCTGAGTTATCGCATTCGTTTATTCAAACATGATGTACAAGTGTCGTTGATATTTCAGAGAATTTAAGTCGTGGCTGTTTAAAAGAAAAACGAAACGATTACCGATAAAATGAAAACGAGATAATTGTGCCTAACGAAATGATAATACAATACACGATAACGATAAATTCTGTTCGTCGAACCCATTCTAAATGAGAGCAAACGTACAGATTCACCTGAAAATAATTCAAAAGGGAATCGAAGGGGAATTGGAAAATGTTCTGCGCGTATTCAAAATAAACCTAATTGCTACGACTCGGTGAGTTATTTTATTTCAGCAGAAACACCGTGCTTCTTCGCCTTTACCTTTGTAACTCGCGCGTAAAAATGCATCGCTGCCATAAAGTCAACGGCCGTTTAACAAGCGGTGTAATAGTAACATGCAAATCGCGATGCGTGTAGCGTAGTAAGTAACAAACGAGCAGAAAGTTTATTGCCCGGGTACTTCCATTATGATTAGAGATTATTATTATTATCATTACCCATTATTACCTCTGTTATTATAGCGGACTTCGGAAGCCATCAAAAAGTTGATGAAGGTGGCTGTGCGGTAAGCCGCAGAGTACCGTGCACTCGGACTCATTGACAACCTACATCGGTTGTTGTAACGTGACGTGACGCAATCCGAACTCATCGAAGCGACGTGTCGTAACTTTACAAAACCCTTTAGCGTGACCTATCCCGGGTCTTGCTAAAGTTGATTGCTCTCTTCTTCCGTTGTGATATTGTATTTGGTCGTCAAAGTTGTCTTTCGTTTTGCCTGTACTCGAACATTCGATGAATTTACACGTTTCTTTACACTCGATTGTAAACAGCATTAATAGCGACAGTATCATTATATTATGGAACAAAATGATACGATATAATTCAATAAATATTAGGTTGTCCAAAAAGTTTCTTTCGTTTCATTAATAATTAATTCATACACAATATTTTATGTTTTATGTTACGTTACAAAATTCTGTACAATTCATTTCGCTCCATTACCGTTACAGCATCAATGTCTAAGAAGTTAGATCGTCTATTTGTATAAACACCGCCACAGAAAATAATTGAATGCAACTCACGAAAGAAACTTTTAGGACAACCTAATATATATATCAAACAGTACGCTACACTCAACCTAATATATATATATATATATAACCGGTTATATATATATAACCTAATATATATATATATATATATATTAAATGTGTCTGAATCTTTCTGAATAACCCAGTACATTTATATATAAAAAACGCATCGTACCCTAAAATAATTTGCGAATAAATGTGAAAAACTTTTTCTTTTTTTTTTTAAACTCCGCGCATAGTTTCCTCGGAAAAGAATCGCGAATATCACCCATTTCTCGGAGCATCGGTAGGAAGGTCTCTTGCGTAAGGAAATTAAAGTAACTTTCTACGAACACGCTGTTGGCTCGTCACCTTGGCCACCCTTGCCACAGGCCAGATAAGAGAGTACAGCGCAGCCGGTGATTTGCGGAGTACGCATAGTGTTTTACGTAGTACGTTGCCTAACAAATCGCTCGATTGACAGTAATTGTCGTCCTCGGTAATACAACACCGGTATCGACGGCACGGAATACGTACCGTTACGGAGGCCTCATTAGCGTGGTTGATCTATAGCTGTGGAAGGATAACGGTGGAAAACGTCCGCGTCGTGAAACGCAACACTTTCCACGTTACCGGGGGAACGGATTGCGCAACCGCAGGTGTATATTTCGCTAAATGTTCGTAGAAAACCGAGTATCCCGTGGTCACGCGATGACTTTTATTCGCCGGGGCAAAATCTGCTTCCTGATTCGGAGGGCCCGGCGGGGGGCGGG
>NC_071979.1:26849121-26908522 GCF_026283585.1 Hylaeus volcanicus
ACCGATCGACGGTCGCGAAAGGGGTAATTTAGCGAAACCAGGGAATATTAAACCGATAAACCTATGCTTCTTACGTATTGTGCAAGGAAAGGAAAGTTCACTGTTTCGTTGCAAGTTTTGACGAAAGTGAAGTTCGACCGCTCTCATCGACCGGCTTGGAAATGCGCCGGATATTAATCATTACGATCCTTCAGCGGTAACTGCCGGCACTCGAGCGGCCAGTAATTTTATGACTGAAAAATCTATATTTCGTTTTTTTTTTTTTTTTAAGAATATAGCTCCAACTCCTTTCGACGAAATACCCCACGTAATAGCAGACACGTCGAACAGATAAATACAATTTTTATTGTACATTCTTAATCGTTTTCTTGCTCGTCACTTTTTGAAAAATTCCTCGATCTTCCCGAATCTTCCATCAGAGAACAATCTCGAAGCAATAAAGTTTGTTCTAAACTTATCTGAAACCACGGACAATTATTCAACCTCGAAATTCGAAGAAATTGTACCAATATCTCGACAACTTTAATCCTTCCTTCGAATAAGTCGCGAAGGGAGGTATGGGTTTAACTTTATGTTGAACAGAAGTTCCCGGGAGTGAAAAGAAAAAACAAAAGAGAACTGGCACGCTACCTCGGTAGCATCCTCGCGGTATTGTTCGCCTTGGCGTCCGAAGGTGGACAATTACAGTTGTCCGTGCATCTTGCACATTATACAGAGATATTGCCCACCCGGTTGCGAGATAAGCGCGCGTGAATCCCTGCCGCGATGCAGCGAACAGTGGGGTGGAATACGCGATTATGCAAAATCGGTATTCGCGGTGGGGTTCCCGGTACCGATCTTAAATTACGCGAACCCTTGATGGAGGGGCACCGGTAACTGCCGTATCGCATAAAAATTCCTTTGACATTTTTATCGTGTTAAAAGCGAAACGTATCGCCGGACATTAAACCGTTCCTAGAACGAACGTTGCACAACAACAAAAAAAAAAAAAAAGAAAACCTTGGCATCATAACAACGCTTATTATTTCATTTTTAGAATCATCGACTTGTTTACAATATTAGCATTCCGAATGCAAAATACACGTTACACCGCGGTATTTTTTATCCGTTTCCGTCGCCTGCGTAGCCGTGCAGTCGGCGACGATAGCATAGCAACGGCATTAATCAGAGGACGACGGTACACGCTCCGTTTGAAGATTCACGGCGTCGAAGAAGATATCGATTATCTTCTCCGTGGTATAAGTTAATTAACGTTTACCGCGCTTCTAGTAAAACGAGCGAGGGGAAGAGGAATACTGTTTTCACTTACCCACCGCCATTAGAAACATTCGTGTCGTTGTAATACCGTTCGAAAATTATTGACAATAATTCAGGCGAAACGTTCGCGATGTTTGCGTAAGTTTATACGGGATAAATATTCGCATAAATTTACTCCGAATAAATAATATCGAGGATCGAGCGCGCCTCGATCGTTCAGCCGTCGAACGTCTAATAGAGTTATATGCAAGGTGGAACAACCGGTCTCGAGCGGCGTAATAGAATATCGAAAGCCGAAGACGAAACAGAAGAAAATTCTCGTAGAAATTAATTACAAAGGCAGGCTATAAACGTTTTTGCCGCCGCGCGCACGATCCTCGATCATTCGAACGCTTCGTGTCGTGAAACGGAAGAAGAGTATCGATTAGAGCGATTTTCATCCATGTATTTTTACCGTCCCATCTATAAGAAGAGATTGTATTGCGATAGTATCGATAAGAGCGGTTCTTGTCCCTGTACTTTCGCTATCCAATCTATAGTATTGATAATAATTTTTCTCCACCGTGTTTTTTGTACTCATCCTGTTAGAAGAGTACCACCGCGAAGTATCGACGAGAACAATTTTTATCTCTGTGTCTTCACTATGCAACCTATAAGAAGGATATTGTAAGTGTATTGATTAGGTCGGTTTTTGTCCGTGTAATTTTACCATTCAGCATTTAGTAAGTGTACTATCAAACTATTAATAAGAGCAATTTTTATCTATGCGTCTTCACAATCCAGCCTATATGAAGAATATTGTAAGTCTATTGGTTAGATCGATTTCGGTCCGTGCAATTTTACCATCCAGCATTTACTAAGTGTACTATCAAACTATTAACAGGAGCATTTCTTGTCTCTGTGTCTTCACTGTCCAACCTGTATGAAAAATATTCTAACAGCATCGATGAGATCAATTTTGTCTGTACAATTTTACCAACAAACCCATAAGAAGAATATTGCAAAATCCTCGATAAGAACAAGTCCTCGTCCCTGTGTTTTCACCACCCAATCAATAAGAGTATCATCGAATCACGCGATCTCCCTTTCCTTTTCAGTTTTACCCAACTCGTGGAAAGCTGGAGTTTCCCTCGGTGAACTTTCAGCGGGTCGTTCGATGCTGCGAAACAGACATATCTATTTAGGAATCGGTGTTCCGGGATGATGAACACCGCGTGCCAGAGTCGGGTCAGAAATATGTATAACTGGATACGAGTGGCTCGAGGCGGCACGCATAGCTCGCTCCCTCGGCCCTCTTCAAGTTCAAGGATGCCTTCGAGGTCTAGGTTCACCAGAGACGGTCCCGTACAGCCGCGCGAGCATGCAGCGCGGGTGATTCCTTGTTTCAGTTCCACTAGCGCGTTTAATGTTCGTGCCGCGATGCCACGGAACGATACGTACATTGTTTGAAAAGTGCGTAGTAAATTGTCTCGCCACGTCCGTAGCAAACGACGAGATGCGTTCCAGTGAAGCTAAGGCCGCGGTTAAGATCCCTTGGCGCGATGCTGGCGAAACTTTTCTACGATCCAGTATTCGAGCGTTATATCGGCGACGCGGAGGATTCCCATCCTTCCACCGTTCCCGGTCGACAAGTTCAAGGATGCCTCGGAAGAGTAAGCGCATCACCGTTCTCCGTGGACGCGCGAGCAGCAAGGGAAGATGATTTTCACCGGGCGCGGTTTTCGCGTCTCGTCGGCCATCGTTGGGCAACATTCAGCCCCGACGATTCCGGCGAGAAGATAATTATATCGTATCGTACCATTCGCAATGGAATTATACGAAAGGAAGATGCTTAGGAGGACCCTATTTTTCAGCGATCCGCATAATTTTCCAATTCGTATCCCGAATACTCTCGCCGATGGTACGTATACGCGAGTTACAGGGCCTCTCGATAACGATATTTATCGCGTTACTTTTCAACGGGCCTCCTCTATACCTGACTTACCATTACCGGAGTATTACCTTTCACGAAGGGAATGCAAATTTATGGTAGCATCAACGCGCCGATGCCTATACGTACAATTACGGGCAGACTTCAACAAGGTTCAACCAGATAGTACGAAATACTTTGGAAAAACGAGAACTCGTTCATTCCTTGACGTAAAGCGGCTGTAAATTCTTCGAGAAAACGAGACTCGAAAGCGGTTGCCGATCCATCGAGGTTGAGAAACAGCCCGACACCTGCGCCGCGGATCGCTCGCGATAGATCGCTCTCGAGATTGCCGTTGCGTCAAATTAAAGGTGAGGAATGCGGGAATAAACGTGTACTGAAATTAATGCACGAACGGATAACAATCGATGAGAAATTGTCAGCGATTGAAAATTGTACGCGTTGATTTAAACAGTATGCGAAGAAGCCGGAAAACATTCGAGCCTCTTCGATCTACCAAGTGTAGAAATTAATTCTCCGCGTTTACATTCGCACGTTTACAACTGTGGTTCGAGTCGAAGAATTTAATCGTCATTTTGTTACGCGAGAGTACTAACTCTAACTCTTCTGAGGATTCGGAGGGCTTCTTAAATTTTTTTTCATTCACAAAAGTATAAAATAAAGGTACATATGAAAAAATATAGTTTTAGAATTTGTTTAAAAATGTACGAAAGGTGATATTAAAAATTGCACAAAATGTTGTAAAATTGTATTTAGTATAGTTACAAAAATTATACACCCTATTTTTCATAAAAACTGCATTTTTTACGAGAGAAAATTTGTACAAGAGTAAATACAAGAGAATATTAAATATTTTACATTAAAATGACTTACTTAACGTAAGTCTCAGCCTGACGGTCATTACAGTGTATCCTTGAAACAATAAAATTCAAACAAAATGTCTACATTCAAATTACGACGCTCTTACCGCATTCAAATAAAACATTGAATATTTGAATTCGTTTAAAAATAATTATTCGATAGGCAGTACCTCGTTAACGTTCCTTTTTTAGATATTTATACGAAATATGCGCGTACGTTTCCACTAATTACGCGTACAATTACGATTCTCAAGATTATTATGCAATTGTACGCAGGTCCGACCCCCCTCGGCTATTTCAGGCAATTTAACGCTGAAGTGCCGCCACTCGATTTCAACTGCGAGCATTCTAACGGTTCGCCATTAGGGGAAAGGAAGGGTGTAAGCGCGCAAGCGGGCAAACATCGCTTGGCAAAACGTCAAGACATGGGAAACTCCAAATTTAGACGCATTCCGCGTTATTATTAGAGGCGGTGTAAGATGGGAATAATCAGGAAATCGTACGAGTGGAACCTTTCTTAAATTCGTTTCTGAAGTACGTAGTTTGGTCTCATTTTAATTAAAAGTTCGTAACATTAAAAGTTTTACAACACGAAAGTTAATAATAAA
Organism: Hylaeus volcanicus; assembly: GCF_026283585.1. NCBI lineage: Eukaryota > Metazoa > Arthropoda > Insecta > Hymenoptera > Colletidae > Hylaeus > Hylaeus volcanicus. The sequence goes on from NC_071979.1 coordinate 26,853,777, forward strand.
AAACTTTCACCGTTGCACTACATTGCCTCATCGGCATACCCTAGTGTTTTCCCTCTTCCTTTATTCTCTGCCCTTCTCTACGTTCGAAGCTCCTCGGCAAGCATCAGAGAACGCACCAAGTCTACCATAAATGCACTAGCGGTACGCGCCTTTATGTTTTCCTTTCTTTTCTAGCATGGTACCGCTCCATTGGTGGAAGGAGAGGGACCAAAATCGTGGATGTATTCTGAAGTACGTAGTATGGTCTCATTTTAATTAAAAGTTCGTAACATTAAAAGTTTTACAACACGAAAGTTAATAATAAAAAAACTTTCACCGTTGCACTACATTGCCTCATCGGCATACCCTAGTGTTTTCCCTCTTCCTTTATTCTCTGCCCTTCTCTACGTTCGAAGCTCCTCGGCAAGCATCAGAGAACGCACCAAGTCTACCATAAATGCACTAGCGGTACACGCCTTTATGTTTTCCTTTCTTTTCTAGCACGGCACCGCTCCATTGGTGGAAGGAGAGGCACCAAAATGGCGGATGTATCGTCGAAATGCATCGAAAGGGAAGAGTTCGTTGCACCTACGCGAAGAATGTCGCACCTGACAACGCGAAACCGTTGATAGACGAATGATTACCTTTCCGCGGGTACGAGCCTCGAATCCGCAACGTACACCCGACAGGAATGACGAAACCGCACGCGGTCACCGCCACGCGACACCAGAATTTTTATCGGGACAATGACTATTTATTCGCGCGACTTGCCTTCGTACGGTTAGGCGAACGAGCCGCGGTGCACAACGTACGGGCAAGTTTTAAATTGCATCGTATTATACCATTCCGAAGTCGTCTCGACAACGGCTACCGCATAAAAATTTCAGAAATATCGCATTCGACCTTGGTAAAAATTATGAACACCCCCGAAGACGGTACTATTTTCCCCTGACATGTTTTTTTAGTAAGAGTATTAATGGAGGGAGATATTCAAGGTGGAACAAGTTTCTACCCTTTCGACCAGGCTGTTTTAAACCGACTTCGAAAAGGAGGAAGTTACTCGATTCGACATGTATGTTTTTTTTTATTTTTTAATGTATATTACTCGATTACGCCGAGAGACCATTCTGGATGAAACCTGTTGCATCTTGTACAGTACGTCTTCGGGGTGGTCCCATTATCAGGACATTTTGGGATTTCTCATTTTTTACCCGTTTTTTTTTTCTATTTGAATTCTACTCGTTTCTCATTTCAAAATTAATACACCGTAATGCAACCATATTTTGGTTTGCTTTCTCGCGCAATTTCGTTGCTAAAACGTCCTGTAAACATGCGTCTCTAACAAATTCGCCCTGGGATAAATTTCTTCGACAAAATCGCTAACGAAGTTCGATAGACTCGCGATATCTCCTCGTAGGAGTCATTCGAGTCCAAAGGGGATATACTTCACATTGGTTCGCGATGATTTCCGTATCGTTCACGTAATATCGGTACGTGTTGATACGTACCAACCAGAAGGACATCGGGGCACGACCGGAGCGGACCGGCGCGTTCCTGTAAAGCTGGATTTCCACGACAATGGAAGCATCGAAGCCCGCGGATATTAATCTCGCCGGAAAGATATCTCGTTACCGCGACGCCATAAACAAGTCGACCTCGTTGGCGATTCAAACGCATGAACTACGCCTTTGCCCTTAAGGGCTCCCGCCAACAATGGTTTCGCCTTGGCCCGAACAAACAGGATCTCCGCTGGAGGATCGCACAGGCGCCAATGGCGATGATGTAGGTGGATCTGAATGCGCCATAGGAAGAGGGAGGTAAAATAGCGAAAGGGGGGAAAAGAGAGGGGAACCAGCGGACGATCCGCGAGCTTAGGCGCAGCCGCGGCGCAAAGTCACTGCACTCCTGTGCCCCGTTGCGCACCGCTGCGAGAGGGACACCGCGCCGGCCGTATTCCCGCGCGCAGCCGGTTTGCTGGCTCGAAGGTATTTTTCATTGACAATGAGAGAAAATAGGATACGTACCCCGTCCGCTAATACACGCCGAGGGTAAAAAGTGCGCTCCGTCTATTATTAGAACCGTACTTAAATAAGATTATGTGGATTGTAGGGACAGGTATGCGCGCTGACGGGGCACTATCTTCCGCCGCTCTATGGCGAACCGAGCCGCAGATAACTCTGCGAGCTAACGCCGTAACGAATCGACTTAATATCGCCGCGAAACACACAAATAACCGGACCCGCGATCTATCGATTTCTCGGCGATGCGGAGTTCGGCTTCGATTTCCCTTTATCCGGGGGAGATACGGAGAATAAAACCGAGACCCCGCTTAACCCGAGAACGCCACGGTTGGATCCAGGGAATCCCAGACTATCTTCTATTAATGTTACGAACTCGACTCGTACTCTAGCATTTAGCTTGATAATGACGCAGATTTGAAACTATTGCCAATATTGGCTGTATATCAAAGGCTGTAGCCAAATAAGTAGAAACAAAGTGGTGTCTTTTAATAGCAGTACTTTTTAACTCTCCGTGCGCATCATTTCCATCTCCATTTTCGACATGGAAGAGATCAATTTGCAAAAATCGCCTCGACAACGACCGTCTAACGTAGGATACCCCTCCCGAGTCTATGTCTATGTCTATGTCTTACCGTAGAGGATCGTGTTCTACGAACCGAAGCATCTTCCGCGCGGTACCTCCGAGGAGCAAAGTATCATGACGTCGAAACGGCGAAAGTACGTTACCCTATCCTTGTGCATCGAAACACCGTAAGCCCCCAGCGATATTCCTGTGCATCTAGCCTCGAGTGCTCCTCCGAACGCGGAAGCTTGTTGCGGGGGAGTGTGCATGCAGGATCGCCGTCTTACGGCTGGTCGACCGGCCTCCACGGAAGGTCGTGCCATTCAGCGGCCGTTCACCCGTCATCCCTTTCTTTTTTCTGCTCTTCCCTTTATTTCTTTTCCTTGCCTATCTCGAGTACAGGCAATACTCGCCATTGTTACCGCGTATACGTAATGCTCGCCGTACGCATAATCCGTCCGCTGGAAAGACGACATTGTCCGTCCTACGAGCTGCGTTCAAACCGTCACGACACCTCTCGTACGGAGGGCTAGATTGCTAGAGGACAACGACCGATATGGTTCTCGCGAGCACTCGATCAGCCTCGGATTTAAATGTTCTTAAAGAAGGAGCTTGGTTCGGAACGCTGAGAATTAGCCATTTCTTGACGAATTTTTTAAAAATCTGTATCAAATTACACAGGGAAATTTTCAGGATCTTTTATCGAATATTTGGCGATAAGAAGGAGCTTGGTTCGGAACGCTGAAAATTAGCCATTTCTTGACGAATTTTTTAAAAATCTGTATCAAATTACACAGGGAAATTTTCAGGATCTTTTATCGAATATTTGGTGATAAGAAGGAGCTTGGTTCAGAACGCTGAAAATTAGGCATTTCTTGACGAATTTTTTAAAAATTATGCATCAAATAGATACACAAGGAAATTTACAGGGTCTTTTATCGAATATTTGACGATAACAAATCATTTTCTTTCGATACAAAGTGTGCAAATGTGCGAGGATTGTAGAGCTTTCTATTTTTGTCTTAAACAAAAAGACTGAAGACTTTTTTTTTTATTTTTATTTTTATTATCACCCAAACATAGAATACAAAATTCTGCAAGTTTCATAAAGCTGCCTGATATCAACCCTCCTTCGTGACTTTTTTGTACCGAACAAAATTTACTTAATTTCTTTTTAACTTTGAGAATATCTTATGTACGTTTCATAGAACATTCGGCGATACTTTTAAATCGTTTCATAAATGAATAGCAACGCAGAGACGAATGGCGATGCGGAACTGCTCCGTAGGGATGACTCGGAACGCAACAGATACGCGGTGGCGAAATAGGTACATTTACAATAGCTGTCACTCGATACGATTAGCGTCTTAACGCTTTCGTACCCGGCATATCAGGAAATGGACCCGGTACGGACGTTCACCTCCCGTCCATTTGTTCTCCAGGATCCTCTTATCGTCCTAACGCATCCTTGTAACCGGTCCTTAGAACGCGCTGATCGTCCAAGTGAGAACGCCTAGGGTGACGAATTCACGGAGACGAAAAATAATCGTCGCCTTGATGGATCCCTATCCCCGACGTTCGATCGAAAACACTGCGTCCCCCGTGTTGCCAGCGAGCAACGAGAACACCGAGATTCCTCGCGACGAGAAAAACGACACGGAAATACGGTAAAGCTCCTCTTCCCGTCAATTTTTCAGATCCTATTCCCGTCACAAAGCTATCCCCGCCAGTTCCCGGAACTGCTGGCATCAAGCGAGCCCTCGACGTTGTTTCAAAACGGCGTCTCAGGTTCCAAAGGGTTGCCGCCGAGGATGGTCGCGTATAAAGCCCAACGATACACTTGGATCGTGGACCGGAATCGCTTCCACGTTCGAATAAACAGCTGATCGAAGAAAGTTAGTTCTTGAAATCGGGAATTCAGTTCGACTTCGACTCGAGATAGAAAAATCCCTGAAGTCAGGCTTTTTTGTAGTACCTTATACTATTGTTACGCCGGAGGATGGTGGCACGTCGAGGAGTAGATATTTTTAATAATCAACGCGTCTTTTATAAAGGAGTAAGAACTCGGAACGTTTATTAACAATAACAAGAACTCAATCAGTAAAAGAGACAAAGAACGTCTGTTCGATAACGAGTCTGGCAACGTTCTGTCAATTCAAAAGTGGCAAACTTCAAATTTATTCGAAGCCTAGGGTTTTGCTCATCTCTGCCTCTGATGGCGAGGAACAAAGGTCCCACCATTACGTTTAAAGCCTAAATTACCACCGAAGAAGTGAAGGGGTCCAAACGAAAGTACTCTATGATAAACTTCCTCTTAGAGGCTTCATACGTTTCTTATTCTGCATCCCTGTTCCACATCGCGAGAGGAGCACCTGCGAGTTTCTTTGGGACGTAAAGAACGACATGGAAATGGCAGACTAACGACGAGGAAGGCGCGTGGTCAGACAAGAGCTCAGCCAGAGGGATTCGATTCCGTAGATTTTCTCACGAGCCGCGCGGTACCGAGACGAGTTCTTCCTTGACGTTCTAGTACGCTCGAAGCGATTTCTCTTCTTAATCGCGACGTATGTCCTCCACTCTTCGTCCTTGGGCAGAAGAACGCACGAATAATACTGCGCAATCCTCGATAACCTCTTTGATTAGAAGAATTCAACAAGAAAGAGGGAGCCAGACGGCGCCAGCCGTTGCCAAGAAAAACCGATCGTGTGCGGCGTTCTAATGCTCGAATACCGACGGGCTTATGTATTTCTAGCGTGGCATAACCGTTCGTCGTTCGATCGTTGTTGACAGTTATCCCGGGGCATAAGCGTGCTGGATCGTTGGAGCGATTAAAGGATCCAGCCGCTGGAGGCTGCGTTGTGGAAATAACCGATCACGAATCGACCAATCGCGACGGACGTATTCGTAGAAATTTATTCCGAGCCTTTGCATTCGATCGCTCGCAACCCCTCGTTTCCATAGAAATATTCTAAAAATATTTCTTGTTGCGCCGGGGGGGTTGAAGCACGAGAATTCATTTTAATTAAATATAAAGTTTATTAACAAAGTATAACTTTTAAACAATATAACGATAATACAACGATAATCTTGGAGACTTGTAACGAAACGTCTTCTCTCTTTGAGTTCTCGGATCGCTCTCTTCTGTTTTAAAAGTTTGCCGCCTCCTGGCAACCGGAAGCGCGGGAACTCGTTTCCGCAACTTTACATCGTCGCAACATCTTCGCACCGTCGCGACAATATTATTTTCCCACCGCTTTGTTTCGATAAAATGTCAACCCTCCTAGCAATTGCATTTCTGATAATTGCTCGCTGCGATAACCAGCGATCGTGGTAACTGACGATTAATAACTGTATGGTTTCTTGTTTAACGAACGAATGACAGTTTTTCTTCGGAAAGGTAACGTACGAATCGAGATGGGAGGAGAATTTCTAAACGAGTCCTCCATCGGTTCGCGTTAACGAACAACTTGTTTTCGCGTTCGCGTGAAAATAGTTCCTACGAAACCGTTTTGCTCGTTAACCGCGGCGTTTAGCGTCGATTTGCCGTCGTTACGCCGAGACCGATTATATTTTTAACGTTTCATAAGACGTTAACGTGGACGTAATGAGAGCAATTATCGATAGACGCGACGTTTCTGATCTTGGACAGGCGAAGACACGCGGACGCTGGAGACGGGCAGCTGGGTATCGCCATTATTATGTCGTGAGAAACTATGCGATTAATTTCCTGCTCCGCGAGTTCCCGGCGCTACCGACTTACAACTTGCAGTGGCAAGAACCACGCAGATACGTCCTGGCTATCCACGATGTTCCACCGAGGGACGAACCAAAAGGAGCATCCGGTTCTCGAACTTGCGCCGAAAGCATTCCATAAACTCAAGATTGCTGTTCGGTTGTTTATACTGTGGTAGATCACGCTTAATTTTCAGACTGGTCCGGTTTGGCACCTTCCTCGGTTTATTCAAAATTTTTAACTGGATCTTGTAGAGCTTTATACGTATCTTTAGCTAGCTTCATCGCGTTTTGGAGAGTTGAACGGTTGAAATTAAGGAGAACCGATTTTTGAAGCAGTATCGTTTGTAAAGAGTTCTTCAGCAAATGTTTTAAAATTTTGTTTTTTAAGAAAACATTATGAAATGTACCCGATTTATGTAATATATTATATTTAAATTATATTTGTATTATATCGTGTTTATGAATATTTATATAATTACATCCATAAAATAATTTCTGTATAACAACTCCATATAATTATAAATATAAATATATTAATTCTGTATAATAAATAACATCTATTGCATTACCGTCGATCGTACATACATTTTTTAAGAGGTGTTAATAATTAATCACATTGTCTTCCAATGTTTTTATATCGACGTATCAATGTTGTAAATATGCGCGATATAGATTTCCATAATTAGGATTAGAAACCAGGAATAGAAGTGGCGTGAATTGAATTCAGCCTAAAACAAAACAAGAAGAAAGGAAAGTTCCAGCTAAACCCGTCCGGAGTTACTGATTCGCCCCAACGGAAATATCATCGAACGATTAATCCACTAAGAGCGTGTAAAGTCTAAATGGATGCGGGGGTGTACGAAAGGTGAGCGACCCTGGCCTTTCCCGATCTGCGAGACCTGTTCGCGCCACGTGTGTATGCGCAACACGAATTCGTTGATTCTGGCAGCCGGTATCACCGCGCGCGACACTTTCTCGATTAGCAAACTCGTTTGGCGAACGCACGCAATCGAACCGTCCCCGTACGTTGCTTTATTTTTCTTTTTTTTTCTTTTTTTTATCGCGTCATTTGTTCGTACGATTTCGTCACGTTCGCGCGTGGACGCGAAGCATAACTCGACGCTCTTAATGAGACATCGATCATGACTAATGCGCGTCTTAAATAGTTTCGTGCAACGATCAATCTTTTTGCCGTGAACGCACCGGTCGGCCTTGATAATACAAACGTGAAGGATCGCCTCGACGATGAATTCGAAACACGGTATCCGCGCGCAATAAGTAACAAGCCAACGGACAAAGTGCCGTAGAATCTTTTAATGGTGAAAGATGAACGGTCGCGAAAAATATAGGGGGAGTTCCCCTAGTCCCGGACACTTGACCCCGTGTAACCTCGCGTGACTCCGAAGTCGTGTACCAGTCATCTACGTTCTTTTTATGTTTAATACGCCGTTTGAGTGTAAAATTAATTTAATTAATTTTAATGTAAAAATGTTCCGTTATTAAATTTTTATTTACGGACGTAATATACAACTAGGCCAGAAGTTTCAGAATTTCGGAAGTTCGCAAAGCATTTATCCGTGTTAACGTAGAATCTAAATTTACTTCTACGCGCCACTGTCAGAGGTTTTGGTTGGTTCTATGAATCTATTTAATACAGAATTTTAACTTACTTCGATATAAATTCACCGCCTCGGTTTTAGAAAGAAGACGATATCAAAATTGTATAATTTCAACACGGCTCGTTTTGAAACATACAGATTATTATGATCACGTAACAGTCAGCATTGTTGCCAGAATGATTTCTCGAGTACTACGAACGTGCGCGTAGATATACGTATCGATATATTATGGACGTGAGCGATGGCAGGGAGGACTGCTTATACAAAAGTTTCCAATTATACTTTCGAACGTGACTATCTCGAAACGACCAGTATCTTCCCCGTGCAGGTATGGGCATCGCGAGGCCCGGGCGAAATGGGCCAGGTGGGCCAGCCCGCGATAAGGCCCGCGTGGTACGATTCAGCGAACACGGTCCCGAGTCGAGTGAATAACTCATACGACGGGACGGTTACATCAGAGAAACGTGGCGTTTATACAGCTCGTATTATTATACCGGGCCGCTCGCCGTGGCTAAGGTTGAATCGCGTTGGAATGTAGAGAGTTTAAGACACGCTCAGACAGGATTTGCGATAGGCAACACCCGCGCCTTTTCCCTCTTCGCAGCTTCGCAATAATCCCTTCTGCCAAAGAGTTTGCCAGCTGCAGTCGTCCCGTACCTTGTCTGCAGTCGCCGCGCACACTTGGGAACACCACGGCGTGTCGGGAATGCGGAAAGGACGAGTTTCTTCTACTTTTGTTGCACGTATCTACCTGGTAACCCGAGACACGGTGATGCGGTGGCTCTTCGAAAACCGCGTCCGCTTCTAGAATCTTTGAGACCAGATTGTATTTGTTCTTATCAGATCCAAACGCTTCCTTGGTCAGGCGACTCTGGTTATGCTGCTCGACGGCCATACACATAATAAACGAGCCGAGAAACTCGCGCTGCCGCGTCGAAACCGGTGCTGATTTCTTATAATTAGACTACACACCGTTAGAACCGGCCGAGAATTTCGATATTATGTGACCGAACTTCGAAACTTTCACGGTATCTAATTCATTGATCGCTGATCGTTTTAGATAGGCTAGATTTGTTCCGAAGATTACCGTGATCGTTGGTTTTATGCATGTATCGTGATCTTCCGTTTTGGGCTTTTTAAGTATCGACGATTAAGACGCGGAGTATTAATTGGATTGTAATTTTAAGGCGCGTTCGACAAATTTGGAGAAACACCGAGGGAAAGTACGTTAATCTGAACACAACTGGCAAAACTGGACTGTAACAAACTGAAAAAATTGAAGAGGACTGAAGAAAAGTGAAGAAAATTAAAGAAGACTGAAGAAAAGTGAAGAAAATTAAAGAAGACTGAAGAAGACTTAGGAAAATTGAAGAAGACTGAAGAAAAGTGAAGAAAATTGAAAAAGACTGAAGAAGACTTAAGAAAATTGAAAAAGACTGAAGAAAAGTGAAGAAAAGTGAAGAAGACTGAAGAAAACTGAAGAAAATTGAGCAATGCTCAGCAAAACTGACCTAACCCGAGCATAACCTCATTTGAAGGCTTAGTAAACTTTTTGAGACGGTTTAAAATGTTACACAGAAAATAAAAATGCTACAAAAAGCTAAGCAAAAGGCGAGACTGTTTCGAATCTGCCCTACCCCAAAGAGTTAAACGATTCCTCCTTCTCGGCAGCATCATCGAAAGACGAAACCCATAGGTTTGAGCGTGTTTGGTGCTCGACAGGCGTGGATGAGAGAGGATTTGTAACTATATTTCCGTGCGAGCCACCGCGGGTATCTTTATCGCTTTGTTTTCAAGGCTCGCTCGAAAACCTGGACAACCGTTTACGTCAGGACGTTTGTCGATTTACGCGAAAATAAATGCGTCCAGCTCGCTCGTAAAACAATGGTCTATGGAACGGATCGCTGCCGCCATTACGATCGCCATTAACTATTTTACAGGTTTATCGCGGCTCGATCTCGAGTAACGCGTTTCGCTTCGACACGACGGTTCGCGGTCTCCTGTGCTTTACGAGCCATTGTTTCCATTTTTCTCGGCTCCCGTCGAGTGGCAACTGAGATTTTCGGCGAATCAAGCGATTCGACTAATGGCGTATCCCGAGCAAGGTAAACGCAGGATTGTGGGGGGGGGGCAGGATTGAGGCTGAGAGAGGTGCGAAGTTAGGGGTGCAAAGTTCCTGCTTTCACGATGACACCTATTGCAGGAAATTCGAGTTACACCGTCGCTTTAAAAGGGATACTATAGTCTAAAACTTTCAAAAGATCTATTTTCTATATATTTTCTTAAGGCAGAAGCCATTTTGGACGCGTAAAAGTTACGGCTATATTCAACAATTTTTTGTTTTTGAAACTATCGACCCAATTCAAGATCTGTTCGCTGGGATTTATTATACGTGTATTAAATAATAAGAAAACAATTTTTATTCACTCTAAAAAAACCGAGTATTTTTATTTTTTACAAGATAGTATACTGTGAAAGTGCATACGGATTTTACAGTATATCAATATTGATAAAGATGGTGAACATTTAAAATAGTTACTCCGGTAACTTTGGTCGCTTTCCTCTTTTAACGATCCCAACGTAACGGCAATTAGGTCCAACGTCCGAATTTATGTTCGTTTACCTTGACTCGTTACTTTTTTACGAGAGAGCTCGTGTTTCACTCTTTCCATGGGAGCTAAGAGGGTATTTCAGCGGCGCGCGAATGCAGAATCGATAAATAAAGCAGCTGGACGTCAATGGGTTGCTCGTCTTTTGAGAGCCATAATGAAATAAGGTTAATTCTAATGGACGGTACAACTGGATAAGATCGTAAATCACTCGAAGGCTACCTCCCGCGTGTCTTGCGACTCAACTATCGTCAATAACGATCAACGTGAATGAAACGGTACGGACGCGACGGCTGAATAAAAAAAAAAAGAAGAAGAAGAGGAATCCGCAGACGGAATTTCAAGATCGACGAACCGTCGTTCGAGATTCTTTGGATCGAATCGCGGCCATTCCGAAGCACCGCGAGACCACGGGCTCGTTGCAATCGTAAACCGTGAAGAAACATAAAATGTTCTCGTTGAAATTGTCATTTGCCACGTCTCCGTTGCGCCCGGGAACAACGAAGGCTGCGGCACGGGGCGCGCAGAAAAACGGTAACATAAATAGCAAAGATCTCGAATAATATACGTTTAAAATGATGGCAACCGATGAAGCGTAATATTTACAAAGTTTTAATGGGTGGAAATGGATGACGGGACTTTTCATTAAGGAACCAAAAAAATTCATTTCGAATGTAAAAATCGGAAAATAAAAATAGGATTTACATTTTAGATAGATATTTTAAAAAGTTTATTTACATAACTATGGCTTTCCTTTGTATATATAATTGATTTCGAAATTAGGGTGGAGACTGCGATACGTAAGACGAATTCGTGCAATTCGCTTCGGAGGGAATGTTCTCGTGGCCAAGAGCAAGTGTCTGTGAAACAATAAACAATGTTACCGAACTGTTTTCTCAAATTGTAACAAATCTAAATCAACCGATTCGTTACAAACTTTATGACCACTTCTTTATGAAAAAATAGAATTTACTGCTCAAGACCTTTGAAATATTTCACCAAAATCATATCGAAAATATTTCAAAATTATCAAAGTCTCGTTGAACTAATCGAACAAGAAACTTTAACAGAAGAAACATAGATTTCGCACCACCCCAAGCGAGATGTCTCTTTTCAGAACAGGTACGGCTGCCGCGAGAAGTTTACACTCGTAATCCTTCAAAGGTGGAATACCCAAATGCCTCTGAATTCCATCCGGTCCTAATTCCAACGGAGCAGCTAAGTATGTTATCTCCGGTATCACGCAGGATCGAGCATAAGCGCATTCCACGACACCGCGTTGATGTCGCAATGCTAAATGGGACAACGAAGAAATTTAACACGTTGAAAATAGAAATGGAATATTTTAATGAATGCATACTCATCTTCCGAAGAAAAAAAAAAACTGTAAACGTGTTCCTTTAATGGTAACTGTTTCAAAAGTATTGACATCGTCAATTCTTATGATATATATATATATATATATAAACATATATATAAACATATAAACATATATACTTTTGAAACATATATATATATATATATATATATTATTTATAATTATATATTTTCTATCGAGAGTTGATCGGATGTGTTCGTTACATTGTTTTGACCCCTTGAAGGAACATGTTTTTAATTTCTTTTTAACCGACTTCGAAAAGGAGGAGGTTACTCAATTCGACATGTATTTTTTTTTGTATAATATATATACATATATATATACTTTTATCGAAAATAAAGCGTCATACGAACAAATTTTATTGTACATTTTCGATTCAATTTCGTACGTAGAATACCTTGTATATAATACATAAACGTTAACAAGAAATTTCGTAAAAAATGTCACCTTTGCAAAGTGACACGCAGAATCTGGCTGCCCCAAAAGCCATAGCGAAAGACGGTGTATCCTTGTCCTTGTTCGCCTTCGCTATCTCTTCGTCGGTCGTCCTCACAGCGTTCGTCAATCGCCTAGCTTCATCCTGATCAATAATTAGACGCATCGTTCGCTTAGAGTGTCAAGAAACATGGCGAGTTAATAAGAGACGATTGACCAGGGATATCTTGTTGCAAGGCTTTGCTTGAGAAAATATCGGGATACACGTCTTCGAGCAACTTCCACCTATCACGGGCACGGTCACGCACTCCGGCTCGATGCCTATGGCTTCCGCGGCAAAAGTGTTCGCTCTCAAGCAGTCCAGGCTAATTACACCGAAAACACGGCTGTACTCGTAAACGCCGGCCGTTTTGTACATTTCCATCGCCAGCGGTATCAAGCTGTTTATCGGATTCATCGCTACAGCGACCAAAGCCTACGTTTGGCAACAGAAGGAGACTTTTTTAAAAGACAAAGACTCTTTTCTGAGAGGAATTTTGATGGAGATCAAGGGAACCGGTACGAAGAGTTAACCCTTTGCACTCGAGGGTCGACTCGGAGGCGACCTCGAATCTTCGAACTGTTCGCAGCGATGTTGATTCATAAATAAATTAATAAGCTTACAGTTCGAAGTGTAAGTGGTAAGATATTTCATTTCCTCGGCTCTCCTCCAATCATAGTGGAAGAAGGTTCGGTCATCTGAATTCTTAGTTCTCTGTAATGAAACTGTCAGTGCAAACAGCGAGTGCAAAGGGTTGAAATATTTGAAATTCTCCAACGATGAAATTTGATACGATAGCTACAAATCTGATGCGATACTTTAATTACACGAGCAGCAGTAAGTTTATATCAGTCACGCGGTTGAAACACGTCGAATAAAAGAACATTAAATTATACGTAAATCTTTAATTGTCAATCATTAATTATATTAATCGTATCGTTGTAGCATATCAAACAAAAGAACGTTAAATCATACGTCGATATTCGATGTTCACTAATCAAGTACGTTTAACATTTATTTGAAAAAGAAATCGTTCGAAACGTTAGATGCGCGATTTTATTTTATCGTTAGCAGTTTACATCCTTCTTTCTCGAGGACGATTAATTTAAATGGCGAACGTAACCGCGCGCGAACGACGATATCGAAAATCGCACGGACTTGGTGGTGTACACAGTCTGTACGGTATCGATATCTCGAAGAATTTACGGGATATAAAACCAGCCGTACGTACCGACCAGACCATACGAAAACGGAAAGAGAAACAGAAAAAGTAACGCGTCATCGCTATAAAGGAAATGGAAGACGATCAACGACAAACATCCGTGTCCTTGTCGAGATTGTCACGAAGAATGTCGAAAACAGCCAGCTCGTAATTAATGAAGCTGCGAAGGCGTTAAAAGCCGAGGCCAACTGCTACACATACGAAGACTACGGTTGGCCCTGTGCAAAGCACGATCGTTCAGCCGTTTGTTCGGTCCTGTAACGCACTCTCGTTGTCGCGAGCGCGCGAACGTTCGTGAACAGGATACGAGCGCAATGTAAATATCAAAGTTTATCGGTCAAACGATCGTTCGTACAAGATATTTGAGGCTTTCACGGGCACGGTACTTCGCGGTTGACAGTGAGCGAAATTGAAAGCCGAACACGAGGCGTACGTTGCCAGAAAATATCAGGGATCTCTAATTTACCACGTTCGAATTATAAGAATTATAAGGATTGCTAGTGACTCGAATATCTTGTTTTCCCAGACACAGAAAAAGAATCGAACCTTAACCCTTTGCACTCGAGACCTTTTTTTCTGGTGTCTACCAGCAACTCGAAATGCTTTTTTACCATTCTATTGCCATGAATTCTAAGCTCAGATTGACTTCGAAAATGAGATCTCTAATTTGAGATTTCCGAAGAATTTCTATGAGAATTGCTAGTGACCCGAATATCTTGTTTTTCCAGGCACAGAAAAAGAATCGAGCCTTAACCCTTTGCACTCGAGACCTTTCTCGAATTATTTACACGTCCTTTGTTGCGAAAAGAATGAAATGGGGTCGAGAATGAAAAATGTTTAAGAAGCCCCGCTCTAAACGATACGATCATCGTTGATATTTCACGAATGTTTCCATGCGTGCACGTCCGGAAAAAAGAAATACCGAACGGGCAAGAAAATTGTTAATGCGATCGATAATTCTTGGAAGTTCGAGATTGTAGCAAATAGCTTAATTAGCGTGTATCGGAGTAACGGTAGCGGCGATTAATTGAAGACGACGATACCAGAAATTGCTTGTTTTGCTGGAATAAAAGGAAATACCGACTCCATATTTTACCGGCTTTTTCAGATTCTATCAATTACAAACGCTCCAGGATACATAGATTCGGATAAGCGGAATCGCAGATGAAACGTTTACCAAGAACATCGCGGGAATCACGTGAAACGAGTATGAATAGTTATTCGCGCGATAACTCGTTAGTATCGTTAACGTTGTCGTTGCTTACCTGAGGGCAAAATCTAATCACATTCGGCAGCAGGTCCGATAACGTATCGGCATTGCATTTCAATATCTCGCACGGATTTAATTCTTTCCCGATCGTTCGATCCCCAACGATCATTACTATTTTCGCCCCTTCCAACGTCTGCTTCAAGCACGACTCGGAGGGATTGCACGTGCTGACCTTGCATCCTGTATCAATGTAATTTAAATCCAACGCGAGGCCATAGGTGCACTCGTTATCGTAGATTGCCAATTCGTCGATCAATGGTGATTGTTTCAGGAATAACGAAAGGCAACGTCCTGTGATGCAGCAACGTGATAAGTATAGAATTTTATAAATATAGAAATTTCTTATTAGTTATACGAAATGTTCCTGTAGTAACATAATCGATATAGAACGAGGAAATTTAACTAAAATTATTTATCTATCAATTTTGTGAAAAACGACTTTCTATGGTATAGCAGTACAATGGATATAGAACAGGAAATTTAATCGAATTTAGTAGAAATTATTTACTAGTTTTAAGAAAGGAATTCTCTTGTGTTATGGTATTATAATAAATACAGTATAGAAAATTTAATCAAGTTCGATTATAATTATTATCCCATTTTAAGAAAGACAACTTTCTGCGATACAATAAAAATAGAATAGGAAATTTAAACAAATTTAACCTAAATTGTCTACCAGTTTTAAAAAGAACAACTTCCTATAGTACGATGTTACAGAATAGAAAATTTACCCAAAATTGTTTACCGGTTTTACTCGCGGCTCCAAGAACGGCTACTTTCATGGATTTCGAAGAGAAATAATTACAATGCGTAGGAAAGCACATTCCTAAAATGAACTGTTTCCTCCTTGGAAATGGAAACGAGTCCTGGCAGATCGAAGAACGACAAAATCGTCCTTGGAGAATACGCGAGATGAAATTTGCACGAATTACAAACGGGAACATGTCGCATTTTTTTCTTCCCGAAGTTACTTTAAATATTTTTCAAAGGCACTAAACATTTTTCACCGATAGAATACTATTGATTTGTGTACAAATAGACGCGTGCTGACGCGTCGAACAAATGATTGTAACTCGCTGTATACGATCCTCCGTTCTTATGTTACGTTTCAGAAACGATGCAAAACCCGACGAAAAATCAAATAGTAACCGAACGACATTCCGGGAACAAGCGTCGAGAGGATGATGAAAACCGTTTGAACGTGATCGAAATACGTTGTGCGAAGTAAACATCGAGCAATAAAGGTTTCTTTATACGAATTTATTAAAATAAGAAATCGCGAGGTAAACAAAAGCGGACGATAAACATGAATTATCATAATTCATAATTACGTTTAATCAAATTTGATATCTTTTTCTCAAAGTAAAATCGTAATTGGAAGAAGTTATAAATGTCGAGACTGTAATATAACAAAGAGAAGTACGTAATAGTTGAAGATAATAAATGAGTATATAACATCGAATTCTAATCTTGCACTCGAATAAACTCATGCGTTTCTCCGAAAGTGTTCATTGTTCCGTTTTACAAGAACATGGATCGTTATAATAACACATAAGACACGGGACATAGTAATCATCAGGGAGTCCGCAAGCAACGAAACGGTCCCGTTCGTCCGGAATGCCATTTTCAGTTAGCGTCGAATCAAGATCCAAATCCTTTCCTTCGAACTTCCACGTATAAGACGTTCCATTTGCATTGTAAAGAAGGACGCGCTCTTGAATACGCCTGATGGAATCTTCCTCGCAAACCTTTATTAAAGTACATCAACAAAAAGTTAATCTCAAAACTTTGTATAATTAAACGTATAATTAAGATTGGTCGCGTAGGTAAAGCGATCGACTGTGGATCCGAGGATCGTGGGTTCGAATCTCCGCGCCCTCCGTTGTTATTTTTCGTTTCTACTCTTAGGTTATGTTGTTCACAAACTCCGAGGACGAGTCGAATCGAATAACCGAAATCTAATTAAGATAAAAACTCCTACCATTATAACAACTTGTATTCCAGTAAGGACGTTTAAAATTCTACATGGCCTTGGGTTTCTGGTCAAGTGTCCCTTTCGATAAGTTCCATCGAGCCACCAAGGACATCTGTCGAGTGGTCGCCATGCAGACGTAGGTACCACGTGAGGATTGACATCCGGTATCGGTCCATGGGGACAATAAGGCACCAAGACTCCGGTAACGGGATGAACGTGATATCTGATATCGTTTGTCTCGTGATCGAACCAGTGACTTATATCTTTACCTGCGTGAGCCAATATTGGCTTGATTTCTCTGGTACCGGACCAAACTTTGCAGAGATCGGTTAAATCGTATACGCCATCGTTGAACGAGACCCAACAATCATCTGGTGTATCGTGTATAGCAACCTCTGTAGGTAGAAAAAACGTATCGCTACAAAGGTTGTTTACGGTGTTCGTAGGAATTTTGTAATTGTTCGTTTTCTCATAGGAGGGAAACCGAGCCACGGATGACATTTTATGGTATCTTTAAATTTTCTTTTTCTTTTATTTTGAAATTCCCATCGAACGATTTTCATTTGTATTCGCTATTCGATAGCGTATGAATGTTACGCAGGACGTTTATAATTATATTTTATTATACTCATAATTTTATTATAAATGATACTAATACTTGCTTCATTTGCTTTATTTACAACGTATTATTATTTTGACATGATGTATATGCTAATCTACCATATTTCTTAACGTTTTTATATCTAATACACACAAAATATACATGAAAACGCTCAAGTTTGTAGTGAAAATAGTTCCCACTACTGCCACTAGATGTCGCCCCGTAAAAGTCGATAATTATTGCTGCATTAAATAAATATTCTAACCGTGATAAATTTAACATATTAATTAATATTTTGAAGTGTTACAAAGCAACGAATCTTATTAATTACGCATCGATGAAAATTAAAGAAAAATTGATTAAGAGTATCGGTGGCGCCATCTTAAAAAAAAAGTGGGAACTATTTTCGTGACAAACTTGGGCGTCCTACCACCGATGGCGCCACTAGCGCTCAAAAAAGTATATATATATTTTTTTTTTGTATTAGATATAAGATGCTAAAGAATATGATTAACATAAGACTCATGTATGAATTAGTGTATACAGCGTACCAAAACAATAACGCACTGTAAATAAAGTAAAGCAAGCAAGTAGTAATATATTGAGTGACTAGCTGCTACCAGGGAGCGGTCGCTATCTCAGTCGCTATGTTTGGCAGCGAAAAATTCATAAGCTCATCCGCTCAGAAAGCGGCTTAGTGAGCGGTGGTCTTTTTGGATGCACCCATTGATTTATGGTTGACGTTACTTTTCCTGTATCCGACATCAACAAAAAATCCGAAACAGTATGCAAGGTCTTGCGATGTCGTGTTCTAATAATCTAGATACAGAAACTTCTTCTAAGGTCTTAAAACTATTCATTTATAAGATACCATATTAATATAAGTTTCCTGTAAAAACATACATTCAGTCTGACCTATTTAGTGTCATTGACTTCGATATGGGTAAACGGAAACATTTACCCAAAGTTCGATCGCATGTTATAAACTCTAAATACTTCGAGATTACTACATTTTTATGTAACTATACTATAGAAATATATAAAGAACAATAAAAAAAGCTGCTCAATAAATGCCAGATTTTGCTAGCTTCATGTTGTTTCCATTCCATAAAAGACCTAGATAGGTTATAGGAATGTTTGGTTATTAAAGAAACGATATTTGTAGAACAAATTTTTAATGGCGATATATTAATTTCGTGTACAATAGTAACGCGAATGCAATCTACGTAACAACATTTTTATGAAATTAATGCGGTCAATGCGAGAAATAATATATTTCGGTAGGAATTTTCACGTTGTAATGTTGGATTTCCATGTTACTTCCAAGCTGAAGACAGTCGCTGCATTGTGACTATTGCAGGCGATTGAATGGCTGCCTCGTCTAGAGAGTGCACATTCTGTTTTGCTGTAATTAATTTTGCGTTAGTTGGTGATTTACGCGTGAAATATTCTCTGCCTCGTATAATTTGGTAAGTCTTTCGATACATTTTCGTTAGCTTTAGAAAGATGATTCGTACAGCGGGTGTATTATTGTAATATCTTCGTTTCTAAGAAACGTGCGCATAAAATTTACGGCCGGTTATTTATTTTTTGCTACACATCGTTTTCGGCAATTTTTCTCCTAAAGATCGTTCGATTCATTCGTCGGACCATTTGGATCGCACGCATACATCGTTTCAAATAAATTTAGAAGTTGGCTGTAATATGCATAATGTACAGTAGTTGTCAGAACTTATGCTGGGTTGTGACATACTATAATAGCATCTTATACTTTTATATAGCGATATCTTCAGTTATTGTTCAAGGTTTGTCAGCCTATTTAACTTCTCCATTTATTAGAGAAAAAACTATATAATATGGTTTTATATAATCCTAAGGAATATTTGCAAATATAATATGCAATTCAAGTACACGGTTGTACAACATCTGTTTTCCATAAGATTGGAGTAGTAGAAAAAATGAAATAATTAATATGTAACGAGGTCGCAGGAACTTATATAATTTATTTACAATGATTAGTAATAAGATCACAATGTAATTTTGTATTATGAGGTAAAATATAATACATGTCTTTGTATTATCAACAGAATATCTATTTAAGTAGTTCTTATTCTATCACAAAAGTTTTTATATGATGATATACATATAAAAGAATGAGTAATTAAAGAAATTTGTATTTTCAAGTCATCATCAATTTTCTAATACTTCTTTTGTTAACATATTTTCAAAAAAGTTGATGTTTAATTATAGCAATGCTTCTACCAATGTAGAATCTTTCTATATTTGTAACAGGATGGTATTTATAGTACAGTATATGGTTTTTCAACCTAGAAGCTCTTTTTTTATAACATCTGTTATTTGACATTGAGTTATAACAAACTGTTGATATCTTTAGAAAAGCTAAAGGTACTTTAGTTACTTAATTTTCCGTTTTATAGGATTATTGAAATCACCGCAATAGTAATAGCAATATACGAAATTTTGAAATGGAAAAGAGTGCGGATGGGTTGTTGTTTCGCGCAGAGAGAAATAATGGGGCTGACGAAGGAGCAATGGATATAGTATCTGCCGATGAAAGAGTGGCTATTTTAGATGCAGGTGCACAATATGGTAAAGTCATAGATCGAAAAATTCGTGAACTAAATGTTCACAGTGAAATTTTACCTCTTGACACACCTGCATTTACTCTTCAAGAGAAAGGATACAAGTAAGAATATTACAACTGTGTATCGTGTAATTTCAGTATAACAGTTGATATAGTTTTAAATGGTAATTATTATTTTAACTACAAATTGTAGGGCTATTATCATTTCTGGAGGGCCAAGTTCTGTATATGCAGAAGATGCACCTAAATATGATGCAGATATCTTTAGAATAGGTGTACCAGTACTAGGTATTTGTTATGGGATGCAAATGATGAACAAGGAATTTGGTGGTACAGTAATTCGAAAGGACGGACGAGAAGACGGTCAGTTCTCAATTGATGTAGATTCCAAGTGCCTATTATTTAAGTAAGTGAGTTTAACAAATTTCTCTGATTTATCGCTACGACCTTTGAATGTGATATAAAGAAAAAATTAATTATATCTTAGGGGCTTGGAGAAAGCACAAATGGTACTGTTAACGCATGGGGATAGTATAGGTAGGATGGCTGATGGTTTTCGTATCATTGCCACATCACCAAACTTTATAGCAGGAATAGCAAGTGACAAAATGAATTTGTATGGTGTACAATTTCATCCAGAGGTAGATCTTACAACTAAAGGGAAAACAATGTTGCATAACTTTTTGTTTGGTATTGCTGGCCTCACGGGTAATTATACTCTTCATAATCGAGAGGCACAATGTATTCAGTACATCAAAGAGACTGTTGGCAACAAAAAAGTTTTGGTAAGAAACAAAGTTGTGTAATAATTACTTTCTTTTGCTTGTATAAAATTATTCATTCTTATGTTCGGAATTTATAATAATCTTGATGCAATTTAAATGTTGGAGACTGTTGATACAAAACCCATTGCATCAAATTCATAAAGTTAACGTAATGTCCAATAGTTAAGTATATATGATACACATAAATTATTTTGGAAGGTAATTGAAAGAGATTAAAGTCATAGTATAAGCTATATCAAAATGTGATCGTCAATTAAAATAGAAAAAAAACAATCATAGTTATTAGTGAGCGGAGGTGTGGACTCGACGGTATGCGCAGCATTATTACATAAAGCTTTAAGCAAAGAGCAAGTCATAGCTCTGCATATCAATAACGGCTTCATGCGGAAAGGGGAAACACAATTCGTAGAACAAAGTTTGGCACAATTGGGAATAAGATTGAAAGTAATCAATGCTGCTCACTACTTCATGCAAGGAACGACGTCTGTCCCCTTGGATAATGTCGCTTCAGTAGCTAATACAAATGCTATAAACAATAAAGGAATAAGCGGAACAGGAGCTAGTCCGAGAACTAGATTAACCAAAATGTTATGTGCAACAATTAATCCAGAAGAGAAACGAAAAATTATAGGAGATGTTTTTGTAAAAGTAGCAAATGAAGCAATGGCGGAAATGGGTTTGAAACCAGAAGAAGTGTTTCTTGGACAAGGCACCCTTAGGCCTGATCTTATAGAAAGTGCGAGTACATTAGCCAGTGGTAAATTGACATTTATAAATGCGTTATTTATACTTTAAAAAATAACATTTATTTACTACTTTTTTCCATACCTATCTAAGAAGCATCCAGTCAGATTTACATAAGATGCAAACGTTTCTGCCAGGTAAAGCAGACGCGATAAAAACACATCACAATGATAGTGAACTCGTCAGAGCGTTAAGAGCACAGGGTCAAGTAGTAGAACCCTTAAAGGACTTTCACAAAGACGAAGTGAGACAATTGGGATGTGATCTTGGACTGCCGCCTTCGCTTGTTGCTCGTCACCCGTTTCCTGGACCTGGGCTTGCTGTCCGCATTCTGTGTGCAGACGAACCTTACATGGACAAAGATTTCTCAGAAACGCAGGTATCCTCCATTACGGTATTAGCAATAATGCGATCTCTTATCCTTTCTAATCAAATTTAAAACATTTTTATTTGATTCAAGGTGATAGTCAAAATAATGGCGGAATACGAGCAAATGCTTCAAAAGAAACACGGACTGCTAAATCGTGTAGAAAGCGCGACCAGTGAATCCGAACGACAGCATTTACGACGAGTTTCGAGTCATTATCATATCACCGCAACGCTATTACCTATACGCAGTGTAGGAGTACAGGTACGGTTTTATCAATTTCGGATGATTGCGATTTCGCCAATGTGATATATATCTAATACACTTGATACATTTATTAGGGAGATCGGAGAAGTTACAGCTACGTAGTAGGTTTATCTAGCGAAGTAACCACGACGGAAGGAATAGGGTGGGAGGATCTATTGTTCCTTGCAAAATTAATTCCGCGCGTATGTCATAATGTAAATCGTGTGTGTTACATTTTTGGTCTTCAATTGCATTTTCCTGTAACGGATATCACACCGACTCATCTTACGTCGAATGTGATAGCTACGCTCCGAGAAGCGGATCATGTAGCAAATCAAATGTTAGCTGCTAGTGGCTGTATGGGGGCAATCAGTCAGATGCCAGTAGTTTTAATTCCCTTACATTTTAATCGTGACGCTGCTTCTCGGATACCTTCATGCCAACGTTCAGTTGTTCTTAGGCCGTTCTGTACTAACGATTTTATGACTGGCACTCCGGCTATACCAGGCAAGGAGTTGCCATTGCATGTAAGTATGATTGATCTCAACCAGAGGTGAGCAATATTTCATTTAAATAATAATAACGAATAAAATTGCTCGTCTCTGATCATGTTTAAAGTAGATCGATTTTCGATACGAGATACTGTACCCGTCAGTCATATATTTTTCTTTCATAGGTGCTGAAGAAAATGGTGATCGAAATATCTGCAATACCTGGTATCTCGCGAGTTTTGTACGACTTAACATCTAAGCCGCCGGGAACTACCGAATGGGAGTAGTAAACGCTCATCCCTAACTCACCCCTTTCTATTTTTTCACCATCCCTGCGCGTAACGATTACAAAGTAAAAAGTATATTTAAAAATATATATATATATATTACAAAAATACGTACGAATTCGAGGTTTATGACTTCTTACCGATTTATATGAAACCTTTGAGCAAAATTCTTTCAAAAACATACGTTCTTGATTGTAAATTAATATGTTATCTAAAAAATACTGATACTGTGTTCAATGAAATTGAAGGTAAGTATCATGTTTGCTTGTAAATAGGTTTCCTATTAATCATTGTAAAAATATTAATTTATTAAATTCCGATGAAATTTACATTACATCATTGTTACACTGCAAAAGGTTGCATTTGATTGGTGGTACCATTAGATTGCTGTTGTATTCAATCTGCATATAATGTTGAACGTATTTTACTGTTTTCCTGTATGTCCTATGCCAAATGCAATTTCCGGTTTTTGTCATACATCTAAAAATATGAACATAAATAAGTTAATGTATTATGTCTTTAATATCATTTTTATTTATCAATCGTAACCGAGTAAAATGATATCTATTCCTTCAACCCTATGTGTTACATTACTTAATATCCACCTGCTATAGGGGTGAATATAACGAATCTTGCATAAAACCTAGATATACCTATGCATGGTTTTCAACAAGATGTGTAACTCTTCGATGCGTTTCTTCTCCGGAAGCATGCTAAGAAATGTTGCAAGTGATAAGAAATCGACCTCGTTCACAGTTTTAGAATTAGTAACCCATACTTGTATTTGCATCTTCACCTGCAACCGTATATTTTATATATACATTAATCCCGCAAAATATACTTGCAAAAGATAGTATTACACTATCAGGCATGCATCCTTTGCACTACATGAAACGACTAGATCAAAATTTAACAAGGTATCGTCACTATAACATTTTGTATGCTTTCCGATGAAGACGTTTCATGAATGGAATACAGTAATTTGTAGCGATAAAAAGTTAATCATCAACGCTACCTGTTCTAGAGGTAAATTAAGTAACCGATTGACGAGATCAATTAAAATGTTTTGATGTTGAATTGCACTTTCATTATCTTCCGTTATAGTTCGATTGTGAGAAAGAATGGCCTCAGTTTCGTCCGCAGTAATCTGATTCTTATTAGGTTCGATCCTTTCCACACAAGATACCAAAGACCTTGAAACACCGTTACCATTTTTTTTATCCGATTTATTTTCAGGCTCATTTTTATTCTCTATGTTTTTAAACGCAGCCTTTATACCTTTCTTCTTATTATTTTTAGAAGATGTTACTTTAGAATTTTTATTATTATTCTTTGATTTCGAAGTACGCTCAACTTTTTTGTATTCCTTTACATTTTGTTGACCTCTCGCAGCCTCTCCACCGATATGCGATGTTTCATCTTTCTTGATGTTGAAACATTCTGCTTTCTTAGCCTTACAGTACGTTTGTACTTCGCGTCTCATGTCTTCCGATAGTGCAGCTAAAAAATCTGGATCTACTTGCGAGAACGATATATTTTCCTCGTTGCGATTAAGCTCACCAGTGTTTGTTTCGTTCGTCGAGGATGTACAGTTTCTGTTTTTATTTTCGTTAATGTTCGGATTATTCTGATTTCTTTTAACACTGTATTCATTAAGTATTTCATTTCGTATATCTTCGGGTAATTCTATTAGAACGTTCATATCAATAGTTTCTATGGGTGGCATTTCAAACTTGGTTGACCTCGAAACCCCAGGTTTAGTTTGTTTAAAAAAATGCTCATGGCGCGTTTGTACACATTTTTGAGATTTCTTTTCATTGGCATTCGATACGCTAGTTTCGACTCGTTCCTTATTATTTGCTACAGTAATAAGGTTCTTATCTACTTTGAAATTTGATGTTTCGTTCTGAGTTTTTTCGGGAATATTAGACAAAATTGGTTCGTTGATATTAGATAGAATATGCGTTTCTTGATTATCGAGAACGATCTTGTTTTCAAAAACGGACGCGATAGAATTTACATGCGTTAAAGATTGAACTTCATTTCCCTTATTTACTTTGTCACTTTGTTTATTCTTGTTAACAAAACTCGTTAAGCGAGTATCGCGCGATTTATTTTTCAATATTTCTAATCTGGTTATCTGTATACCGATGCCTCTTGCATCCTCAGGCACTTTTTGCATTTGATTCCAAAGCGCGATGACTTCCCTAGAGCGTATAGACAAATTATTCCTTCGTTTAGGTACCATCCACAGAAGTACAAACGTAGCTTTAACTTACTTTGTTATAATGTCAACGTCATCGATAGGAGCGATAAGATTCTTTGATTTCGTCATGTTGTCGCATAACCCGTGACCCATAAATTTTGCCGTTTCTTTCGGAGCCTCTTTAGCTCTAACTAACAGTTTCAATGTAATGCATCTGCCTCTTGCATTAGCTTTTTCCAATCGATTACATACTTCCGCGGATAACTTTTTCAAAAAACTTATTGCATCCTGATTATTCTCGAATCTAATTCCATAATTAACTTCGGCAGAGACTGATTTCCTAATGTGTTCTAAATTAAGTTTTGAATTATCTATACCACGGCACATATTATACAGTATTTCTCCCATTTTTTTACCAAATACCTTTTGTAACGTTGATAACGAAATCGCTTGTAATTCTGCACAGGTGTGCACATTAATACCATTTAATTTCTGTGTTGTTGTCCATCCAACACCTAATTTGAGTAGATACAACACTAATATAATATGTGTAATAATAACTACAAATAACACTATCTATCTAATACTACCTGGCAAATCTTGTACATCAAAGGTACCAATGTGTTCCTGTTTTATATAATATTGGCCATCAGGCTTAGCTTTTCTGGTTGCCAGCCTTGCCAATAATTTATTGCTCCCAAATCCTGTTGATACAGGACAACCTGATTTTTGTCTTATTTCCTGCCTAATTACAGCTGCAAACTCCATTGGTGTTAAACAAGATTCTTGAAGTATTACAGTACAGTTCGCATACATTTCATCGCAACTAACGGCTTCGATATCTAACGTGTACGACGCTACGGTATCATATAATGCATAGGAAACTTCCTTGTAGCCTTCAAAATCATATGTTATCGTCTTTAAATTGGGACATATTTTTAATGCCTCTCCTAAGAACATGCCATTTTTCACTCCAGCTTTTCTAGCCTCATAGGAACAAGATGCTATTTCTGACAATGAACCATGTTCATCATCTTTATTTTCATTGTTACTTGAAACTTTCTTATTACCTTTTGCATGTGTTACTGCAACAGGTAAGCCTTTTAATTCTGGCTTATTCCTAAGACCCACAGAGACAAAGAAACAATCCATATCTATGTGCATTATAACAGGTCCTTGATTAATATCTGTTTTATTCTCTTCATGTACTTCAAATATTTCATTATTAAAGCTACATTGAGAGTCAGATAATGATTTATTTAACTTCATATCATGTAACTCTTTCAACCTTATTAATCCAGGCAATTTTCCATTGCTTTTATCCCTTAATTCGTTAACATAATCTTTAAATGTTGCTCCCATAGTTGAGATATGATGTAATCGAGAATGATTATAAAATTCTGATATGAATTCTGAATTTTTTGTCGAAAGAGCATCTCGTGAAGTATGAGGCACAGAGAGATTTACAATATTCTGATTTGTACTAATACTTTTTACCATTTCATTATTTTTGTTATCATTCATTAAAATGTTATTGTCTTCTTGTATCTTACTATTTGCATCAAAATTACCATTTGTCCTACTTTTTCTATCTTTTATTATACAGTTTAATTGAGGCTGTACGCTTGTGCATTGAGAATAGAGTAAATAATCTTGAAAATTTAAAACCCTACCAGCCTTTATACTATCCACAATCCATTGAGGTTTGCAAATAGGAACTGGATTTTTACTTTTTCTGTACATTACTATTTTAGAATATGGTAAATTAGTTGCAATGACATGGGTTGTGGCTCTTGGCCTCATATAGTGGTGGTATATTCCGCCGTGTGCCATCATTAAACGACGAAGTTCATCTGCTGTTGGATCTGTATAGCCATTTACAAAAATTGCAATTCCTTCAAATATTTTTGATGCATCTTTAAATTCATTATTTGCTTCAAGTTTAAATTGCTCCTCTAATTTTGCTTGTTTAGCAGCCATATACCCACCCTAAAACCATTACATTATATACAGATCTATTTTGATTAATTTTCTAACTAGACATTAGCTATTCTTTACATACCCAATCTTCAAATCCATTTTCCCCCCAAGCTTCACCTTTTTTCTTTTTTGACATCGTGATAAATATTAAGTAAAATACTTTGCAATTTTTAAATGTATAATTTTAAGAATAATCATCATACCGATTAATATATATATATCAAGTCTTTATTTGTTAAACATTATAAATAAAATAAAATATTTCTTTTACACTATATTTACAGAACTTCTCTTTGTATAACCTTATCAAAGGAAATACTTCGTAGAACGTTTCTATTTGGATTTAGATAAGATTTAAACATGCGAATAAAATATTTAAATAAGTGTAAACGTGTTACGGATGCAATAAAAACAAATTATTTGTTTATGTCAGATCTCAATGCCGTTCACACTGTTGTGACCGATGTAGCGTACGAAAAGAGACACGAGGTCATTTCACTTTAGCTTTATTAACTAGTTTAATGAATATTCAAATCACATAATTCCCTCTGAAGTTAAACTTTAGACCTGTCCGTGTAAATACCTGATTTGTAATGAAAACACATTAATATAGAAAAATAACATTTTCCGTTTATTTAATATTTATTTATACAATTCAAAGAATATATACTGGCAGTAACTATACATGTTGCTGATCACTATAGTTTGTACAATTCATTGCAATCTCATTCGTACAAATACTATAAAAATGTATTTGTTTTATATAGTTTAATTGGGTTGCAATTTTATGGTAGGAAACCTTACACAATATAAATATTACTAAACAAAAAATAAAATATATATTTTCTATAGTAATAACGAGTAAAAAAATCGTATCAAACGATTTGTGTTTCCTTAGAAGAATGTTCATAGAATGTATCGTTTTTGTACAAAAAAAAAAAATATTGAGATTTATCATTGTAAAAATATGCATGCAATAGTTACGCAACTGTGATGTAATTTCGAATTAATAATCACATAAAATTCCAAACAAACGGAGGTTAGACAATAACAAAGTACTTGTAACAAAGAAAACGTTTTGCAAGCACATTTTTATCTCGACGAAGATTTGTACGAAGCATGTATAAAGCACACACTAGTCACAAATAATATAGTATGAACACTGCACTGGAAGAGTGAATGTAACCTACAACAATGTTTCTAAATACAAACAGATTTTTTTGAAATCTTTTTTATAAGACAATGCATTAACTAAAAATTGCATTAAATAAGTGTTTGGAATCTTTTCGAAGATATCGATTTACTGCACGTATATTTGCCATATTTACGTATTATTTATGGTTATGCAAAATGTGTTTTATACATTGTGTTCATTTGTTCTAAGAAAACAAATGTCAACACAGTGTGCGGCCCTAAACGAGCGTAGTAAGGGAAGAAACCTTTCCACAATGAAAATAATCCCTCGTTTCGACAAACCCGAACTATGACATCTATTGCACCTTTAAACTCAGGCTTACCATCCACAATTTTCATGTTTTGTATTCTGTAAGAAATGTAGGATGCAAACATGGAAAATCATATTGAAATTAAAATATGTTGCTAACTTATGGTTATGCAGTATTTACCTTGTCTTAGCTATGTCAACTGGCATAGAAGCAGCAGTTGTTATTAAACCAGAAATCATGGAGCTTACAAAGTGCAATGTGATATTCTCTTTAAAGTAGCCTATCCAAATGAAGAAAAAACAATGCTATAACAAGCAATTACAATTTGTTTCATATTTTTTTTGTTATGTTTATACAAACCAGTGTCAAGTAAAATTTCTTTAGTTTGAGAATACGATGCCAATTGAGCAGCATTTACAACCATAGCTCTTCCCATTGTTGGCACAGTGCCTCTCCATAATGCTAAAACACCTTCTTCTCTCACTATACGAACCAGCGCATTAAATACATTCTTATAATTGCGTCTCTCAGCTAAAAACACAACACTGTTCAGCATTGAGAAATCCTGACCAAAGGAAGAACAAATTATAGACATACCAGGAGGTAGTCTGCCATCGGCAGTCATTCTAATTAAAGCAACTTCTGCAGGAGTACCTACGCATGCTCCTACACAACCAGCTGTACTACCTATCAATGCTTTTACAGCAAAGTTAGGTTGACTGTCCTTTCTGAATATAACGAATGAGAAAACAAACCAATGATGTATACAATATTCTTTGTATCTCTCCTATTTATATTGTTCAACAGGTAGCATAACTAAAGTCCAGCAAATGAAAGAATCTTTTTGGTTGATCACTTATCAGTTACTATATCGAGGAGGACTCTATCAAGTTATAATAGCTTTTGGAAAAAATAGCAACAAGACCAAGAGAGTAAAGTCACAGCCTTCCAAGTTATTGTTTCACTTGCCAGGCCATAGTGACAAAGGTATACTCACGAAGCAACTTCAAACAGCCAGGTATAAATACCAAGTCTGGTAGTTGTATATGTACCTTGACGCATTAAACCAGCAGACAAACCTGAATAAAATGCTAGGAAACCCTCCTTTTCAATTATAGAATATACTATACTCATAGTTGATGTTTTTGTACCGCTTAATTGCATACGATTTTTTATTAAATCTAATGGTTGAACAAAACATGTTGCAGCCATTCTAGAATAAAATGTTCGCAATGAATTCAAATTATTCTAACTCTTTAATTTAAATTTTAAAAGATGATAAGCATAAAAAAATGCAGATAAAAAAAGAAGCCTTAAATAAAGTGTAAAGTACACAAAGCTATTTTTAGCTCTAAAAATATGGAAGCTCCTATTACATATTTTTACATAATATTTGAACAACAATCTTATCTTTTGTTAAAATTATAATTTTGCAATAATGTAAATATTTTACATAATTGAAAAATTAAAATACGCAGAATTTGCGATTCGATAAGTAATTAAAACTAACAACTCAAAATAAAATTGCAATTAAAGTAATTAATTAGTAAATGTATTCTTTATTTAATTTGTTTTCTGTAACATTATGTCATTTACTGTACAATTAACTATAAAAGAATTATAAAACAAACCCTGCGGTTCCTCCTATGAGAAACTTCACTGCATTTGGCACCGTCTTTTGGTTACTCATAATGACAACTATTTGACACTTGAACTGTCAGTTAAATAAAAAATCTTCAAATTCGTTTAGTTTGAAAAAATTAAAAAATTACTCGCGTTTAATGAAAGCGGCACTTGTAAAACTACAACTAAAGACGGCTAGCAGAGCTTGATCTAGGCTAGCCACGAGCAGCCACGAGGCGTAAAGTTATCTAAATGAAAAATTATCAATTCCTCGTGAAACTTCATCCTCCATCGACCGTACGCGCTGAATTCTAAAATGTGCACGTTCAGCGACATCTTGTTGCGAAGGAACGCAACGTGTCTAGATTAGTACACAAAAGAACGTTGGCATTATAGAATTCTGAAACTAGGAGATTAACAATATCAAATGGAATTAACACAGGGGAATTAAAAATAATCAGCTTGGGAATTTAGCAGCGGGATTGGTAAAATTAAATTTTATTATAATATAAAACAATTCGGCATCATCGATCCATTGCATATCATCGCTGTATAATAATATACACAAAATAATCGCAGATTCGCAATCACTCGATTATTCCCATCGACTTTTTCTCACTCTTTTCTTTTCTCCGGCGATGTTCGAGGCTTGGTTATCTTGATTCTGTGGTTGCTGCATATTTGGTTTAGGCGGCATAGGGGGTGGCGGGGGCATTATCACGGAAGGCGGCGTTATGGTTTGTTCCCACGTATGGTCCGATGATGCTCGGAACTGAAATCAGATACTCGCCCATGTTTACCACCTTACAGTTCCTTCGTAATAAAATTAAATTTAAAAATATCAGAT
This sequence comes from Hylaeus volcanicus, assembly GCF_026283585.1. Classification (NCBI taxonomy): domain Eukaryota; kingdom Metazoa; phylum Arthropoda; class Insecta; order Hymenoptera; family Colletidae; genus Hylaeus; species Hylaeus volcanicus. Next base: position 26,884,849 of record NC_071979.1, read on the forward strand.
ATTGTTTCATGAGATCTTCCGGCCACTATAGTGCACACTATCAATCATGAAGAACCAGACTGTGAAAATCCCGAGTACCTGAAACTTACCTGGGTGTTGTATTGACTACGGAACGCGGCTTTCATCGCGGACAACCGATCGCTACCTGATCCGTGTCTCTCCAATTTCTTCACAACCTCGCTGATGTCTTTTGATCCCTGAGACGAAGTACTGCCACTCTAAAATTATTCTGGTTTCAGATCATCTTTCGAATATTAAGTATAGATTGTTTGTGGTGACCCAAATAGGAAAAGAAATTCTATCGAGTAAATACCGAGGTTGAAGATACTTCCGGCCTTCCTCTGAAACCAAGTCCGGCACCTCCAACGTTTAAGCTTTTCCCTTTTCCACCTTTGAACCTGGACTTTCGGAACCAAGCGCTTTGCATTGCCAAATCTAGCAAACTCTTTGGTACCTCTTGATTCGCTCCTTCCAAATTTCGGACTAGATGTCCAGCGAATTCTTTATCTTTCTCTGTGACGAGAGTATACGCAGTACCCTTCTCTCCAGCTCGTCCTGTTCTACCTATTCTGTGCGTGTGGGTGTCAATGTCTCTTGCGACGTCGTAATTGACGACTGTCTTGATATGTGGAATGTCCAAACCCCGAGCTAAAAAAAAAAAGATAACATATATAGAAAAGAGAAACATCTTGTCCTAGTTTTTAGAATCACTCTATATTTACCAGCGACATCAGTGGCGACCAAAGTACTGACATCCTTTCTCTTGAATGCCGTAATTACTTTGTTCCTTTCGATTTGATCCATGTCGCCGTGTAAGAGCAAAACATCGAATTCTTTCAATTTAAGATTGTTCGCGAGTTCTTCTGCATTGAGCTGCGGTAGAAAAACGAGGGACGTTTAAAAAAAAAGATTACTCGCCTATCGTTTATGGACGACACGCGGTATCTAAAATCCATTCGATGGCGATTCCCGACCTTTTTGGTTACGAAGATCAGCAAACTACCAGCACTCAAAAACTCGACCAAATTTTGCAACAACCAAGTCCATTTCCCGGTTGGATTATTGTTGAAGACTATCACGTGCTGGGTGACGTCTGCGTTCGCTTCACCGACATCCCCTTGAACTATCCTGATAGGGTCCGTTAAAACGTCCCTTGCGAGCTTTTCCACCCTCTTTTTGAAAGTTGCACTGAACAACAACGTTTGCCTGTCCGGTCTCACGTGGTTACATATAGAACGTACTTGCGGCTCTGAAATCAAACAGAGCGGTAACAAGCAAAGTAAAAATATTATTAATAGAGAATACTATCTCCGGACGACACTGCATAATCGATAAAGAAAGAGTTGTTATCGGTTACAAGGTAAATCACATTCCATAATATATAGCTGCTGTTAAAGGATTACGCTATCTTAGCTGAGCCAAAAGAGAGATATAGCCTTTTTCTTACCAAAACCCATGTCAAACATCCTGTCAGCTTCGTCTAACACCAGAAACGTCACTCTGCTCAAATTTGTTGCCTTCATTTTAACTAAATCAATCATTCTACCCGGCGTTGCAACTACAATTTCCGCGCCTCCCTCCAATGCTTTACTCTGTTCCCATTTGCTACCACCACCATAACAGCAACACACTTGAATGTTGTATACTTTTCCAAATTTTCTTGCTTCTTGATAAATCTATAAAGAATACCATAAAGACCTATGAAATGTTTTCACGATCTTGAATGCATCAGTGTACAGTTCCTTCCTTATAATGTGAATTGAATTTTCGAAATACTGTTAAAAGATTTCTCTAAAAGTTAAATTGTCCTACGGAAAAATACCTGTTGAGACAATTCTCTTGTTGGGGCCAGAATCAGACCGATGGGTCCGTCGCCTGGCTTTAATTCTCGCTGATCCATAATGTGAACCAACATCGGCCAGATGAAAGCTGCTGTTTTACCGCTACCAGTTTTTGCTATACCTATTATATCCCTACCATTCAACGCGGCAGGTACAGCTTGAGCTTGGATAGGGGTAGGTTGTGTGTATTCGTTTTTCCTGATGGATTTTATCAACGCATCGTCGAAACCGAAATGGCCGAAACTGGTAACCGGGTTCGGCGGAGATGGACCAGATACTTTAATCCCTAACGTTTTTCTCAAGTCGTCGATTTGTTGTTTATTTAAACTAGCGATTTCTTCGTGAACATTATAAAAGTTTTTCTCAAACGGTTCGTATTGTATTTCGCTGTGATCGATCGGCGGCAGAGGATCGATCTCTTTCTTCTTTGGTGGCGCGATAGGGTTCCCATCTTCGTCATACTCGATCTCCTGATCAGACTCTTCTTGTTGTAAACCAGCAGTTGGGTTCTCCTCCATGTACCTTATTAGATAAACAGCTCATAGTTTTTTAATACCCTTTCTCTCAAATTTCCTCTAGCTGCAAAATACAGTTAATGGATCCTACCTGTAGTAACTTTCTTCATCATCTTCTCCATCAATGTCTGCTCTAAAGCCCTTGGGCTTATCTTCTTTTCGCTCATCCTCTGCCAGTTGAGCTTCAAAAGTGTTTCTCTTCACTTCTGCATCGATACCAGCCATAAAGGCATCCAGTGGATCTTCTTCGCTATCACTGTCTTGCTTAGGAGTTGATTTTTTCATCAACTCATAAGTTGGAGATCCAGGTGCTGGGATGTATTCCAAGGAAGATGCTGGAGGATCATCGTCATCCTCAAAGTACCTGAATTCATACATTTTAAATCTTTGGATGTAAAGTCATGGGATAATTTATTCCAGATTTACACTTACTCTTCTTCGGTTTTACTACGTTTCTTTGGCATGCCCCAACATGCAGATAAGGCATTCTCGGTGATAGAATTCATAGTATGATATCCTTGTTTACTTAAAGTGGAATTAGGAGGAGGCGGTGGTATGTTAGAACCGCTCCTTTTTGTGCTGCTCATTTGGAAGCCAGCAAACCCAAAGCCTTTAGGCTTGTTACCACCTCCACGATGATAACTCATATTTTTCTTATAATCTGCTAAAACGTGGTTATATTAAAGATTGCTCATACGCCCTGATGTTACTCTTTAAAAAAGTTGGATTCAAGATGTCTTATATCCTAAACCACTTTGGATTGCACTGACTCTAAGTGCAACTATAATTCTTGAATACTTTTCATCGGTTCAAGAAAAGTATCGTTTATCTCTGGCCGCAGAATCGAATATCAAGTAAATACATCATTGGTAAATCTTCAGTTCGAAATACAAACGCTCAAAACGGAAAAATTAGGAAACCATATATTTATCATTTGTGTCTATTAGAATAACGAACATAGTAGAAGGAAAATGATAGCGGTATTTACACGGCACCGTTTTAATGATACAAAAACATAACTTTCATTGATAATTATTTATTGTTTTTGTCCCGACACCCAAAAAGAGGTTAGAACATCTTTGTGACACATTAGTCCCGTTTGTAATGTTGAAGTAAGTATTCGTCGCACATAAACACTGTTTCACTTTTTCGTCGATATTTTTGGACGATTACGTGAATCGAATGTACCTCAGACAATAAAATCGTTCAAGAACTTTTCTTACACTTAACAAAATGCGACTCCAAAATCTTAATATCGAACGGTAAAGTGTATTCTGCAACAACTAAGACGGTGCTGCCCCCATACGAAATCATCCAGGATAATATCTGCATAGTAGAGACCATCTTTTTCTCAACGTCCTGTACATCCTGAATTCTGTTGTTTATAAATAAATCGATTCGAAAGGAAATTATTTTTTCTTTCTTTCGTACATACTTTGAAGATCAATGTTTATCGACTTGTATCGATGTATAATTAATTTCTGTTTGAATAGATAAAATATTTCATTAGTAATTAATTAATTAATATGAGACTGAAAGAAGCAATGTAGGTGAATACTATGTGCTTAGAAGGAGTAAACTCGAAGAATTGTTTGCGGGGGTTCCAGCTCCCCCGCGCGACCATTAGAGTAATGAATACTATACCGACTCCATTCTTTTTCTCTTTGATCAAAATTGTTGAGATACTTCAGCTTGCGTTTACTTATATATTATTCTAATGGAAAAAATAATTCTAATTGATGAAACTATATAGGAAATAGTTTAATGTAACTACAATCAATGAAATATTACTGAAAGAAACTGATAAACTTAAAAAAAACTGATAAACTTAAACCATACCATTACTCTGATAAGTTTCATGTACGCACTTTATACTTATTGTTTTATTTCGCAAAACTATTAGTATGTATTTGTTGATTTTATTCTTCAGTTTTAGTAAAATGGAATTTTAAAAAGGCAAGAGATTATTTTCTGTTCTTTTTATTGAACTGTTCTTACTTTTATCGAACGAAATTGATTTTGAACTCCCAGAAGTGTTTCAGAGTTTACTACTTATAGGCGCAAACGAATGATCAGATCGCAAAGGGTTAATACTGATTCTGTCGGAGTTACAGAAGATTCAATTAATCGATGCGATCGTGCGTTCTCAGAAAAACTGTGCGCTTGGTAAAGTGTTAATATCGCCGATTAACAGGATCGTCTTCGTTAATACTGTCGAGAGAGAAGCGACATAAATAGTCCTAACAGAGCTGAATCGATCGAATGCTCGAGCCTGCGTGCTGGCGGATACCCCATGCGACTTCTCCGTAGATTTCAGCGTCCGTCGTGATCTCATTCGTCACAGTTCAGATATCGTTCCAACGAGTCAGCTCTGTCATCCGTTTTCCAAATCGGTTTCGTAAACCACAACCGCGTAAGTACCACGATAATCACCGAATGCTGCGATCGGTGCAACGGAATGTTTGTTCAACATACGTTTTCCCTCGAGCGTGGCTCCTTATCGGTGCAATCGGGGCGATTTACGACATTTTCGTTGGTTGATCTCCCTCGAAACTGAAAGTACCATTTCGTACTCGATGTTATTGCTAGAATAGGCAGAAGCGCGTATGTCTGATTTCATAAATATCTGAGAACGTGCAATTACGTTCTGTACGTGCCCCTTCATTCGAGTTTGTCGTATCCTTTTTGATTACTTTTACGCATCTTTATAGAAGTTTTTAATTTTTCCAAATTTACATCTGAGATGCATCGAAGTGTCCTGGGAGTAATCTTCGGAAGAAGATTCTCCTTTTGGGGAATACCGGGGATTGCGTGGGATTCCCCGAACCGTTCACATGGCGGTGCAGGACCTACCCGCTACCTAAAACTCCCACAGTATACGTGCGTATACGTGCTCCCTACTACGTGCGTATTAAAAGAGGGGGGCTGTGAATGTCAACGACACAACTTTCAGTGCCCCCCACCCCGTCAAGAAGGACGTGTGACGTATGACGCTTGCTTTTTTCAAGAGATGTCAAGGTCATTTTCGATTTTGAATGCCCAACCTTTTATTCCATCGTTCGAAGAAATATAGATAGAGTTCCAATAGTGTAAACAATTCAATGAATGATGGATTCGGTTGTGTGATGTGTGTCCTTGAAACAAATGATTTCAGACCTATGTATTAGGCTGTCTGGAAAGTCCATGCCGATTTTTAGTAGGCGGTACAGGATCTGAATATATCGGAATAGCTGAAAACAAATAACATGTGTACATTCTTTAAAAGGTGGAAAGGTTGTGGAACAAAATGGTTCATATATGATTCAATAAATATACATGAAAATTCAAATATGCCTTTGAATTTTTCTTAAAAATAGCCACGAACTTTCCGGACAACCCAATAATTAAAATGGTTAAATTAGATGCCTAGTAATGTTAAAAGTTACAACTCCCACTGACAATATTAATCAAGTGACCCTTATCAGCAATGTTTGTTAATCTAAGAAACATTTTTTCAACAGCTAAAAATGCCATCGGTACGCCGGATGATCTTGGGGCACGTCGTATCCGGCTTGTGCACCAAAATGAATCGAACGAAAAAGCTTCAAGGTGATTTACTGGAGACACCGATGAAGAGGTGCCTTTCCACGTTCGACATCACGCTCCTCGGTGAGTCTCCGCATCCTTTTCGTGCTATTTCAGTCGTAAGGACACGCCACGGACGACCTTTCGCCGTATCTCATCCGTCCGCGATAAAGTACTTTCCGTACCGGAAAAAATGTTAATTGCACCGCACGGCATTCCAATTTAGCGAGGCACGCGCATCCCGTATTCGATATCAATGCAAGCCCTCGCGATACGAATCGTTCGTTATGGAAGCGATGCACGTCCATTTGAAAAAGAATTGAATATCTCCAAGCAATACTAAAAAAAAAAACGTAATAATCGTAAGGTCTGGTTATTTAAAATAATAAAAGAAGTTGCACTGTTTGCATTTTCTATATTCTTTGTACGTAGCTTTTAATCGTGAGAATTGGCTCAAGTCATCCGGTGGCTTAACTTTGATTGAAACTTTGTACAAGGATTCGCCGATCGGCGCTCTTTTGACGGCATACAACCATTGTCGCCCCTTTTGTTTAACTATTTCACAGAGCGCCGTCGACAATGGTTGACGAACAGTAAGTCGTCCGGCGAATTTGGGGGTGTCGGTCGAAATAAAAATTTGTGTTTCCACCCTGAGACCCTCTCACATAATAGCCATAGTCTTTTTGTACGTTGATTTTGTCTATAAAAGAGTTTCGGTATTAATGACCTTGTGATCCGATTGATTATAACTCATTTTGTTTAGTAAAGAAATTTCATTAAACCTGATTCTGTTCGGGTGATCGAGTCTACATTGTTCGAGCGTCTGATTAATTCACTTATCGGCGATTGGCCAAAGCACACAACCAGCCAATTAGCGCTTATCGACGTGTCACGGCCGATTGAAATGCAAATCCTTTTATACTCGAAAGCAGAGATAAGCGGAGTCACCGGTTGCATAATACACGGCTGATATCTTGATGCGATCATCGACGATGATAAACAACGACGATTCCCTTTCAGGTGTGGGTCATATGGTCGGCGCTGGGATTTACGTCTTGACAGGAGCCGTGGCCCACAACACCGCTGGTCCAGGTGTAATTTTGAGCTTCCTATTCGCTGGGGTGGCTTCCCTATTCGCGGCTCTATGTTACGCGGAATTTGGCTCTCGAGTTCCAAAAGCTGGCAGCGCTTACGTTTACACCTACATCACCGTAGGTGAATTCTGGGCGTTCGTGATCGGTTGGAACATCATACTGGAGCACATGATCGGTAATGTCGTTTCATTTGGATGGTTTCATTTGAACGATTAATTCATTCCATCCCCGTCCTCGTGTGGCGTACAATATTGCTGAACTAGCAATGTTTTCTTCATTTTTCTTTCATCTAACTTTTACAATTGCGACCAGGTGCTGCATCGGTGGCCAGAGCCTGGAGTGGATACGTGGACTCGTTAGCAGGAGGAGCTATAAGCAACTACACCCGTTACATGATGCACGGCTACACCATGGCAGAACCACTGGGACATTACCCAGATTTCTTAGCAGCTGGTCTCTGCCTGGCTTACGCTATGCTACTCGCCTTGGGCGTCAAATGTTCAGCGACGGTCAATTCTCTGTTGACAATCGTCAACCTAGCCGTAATGGCCCTGGTGATCGGTTTGGGAATTTCTTACGCGAAGCTTTCAAATTGGAGCAGCGAGAACGGAGGTTTCCTGCCGTTCGGGTTCACTGGAGTGCTAACGGGTACTTTAAGTAGCTATTAAGTATCCTCTTGAATGGGCAGATTATTCGATTAGACCTCAAATTAGTAGCCAATTACATTTTTAAATTGCACTTTTACGAACCTTGTAATATATTTCCTTAGAATACAGAAATCTGCGAGGTTCCTATTTGATTAGGGCTCGAATTAGTAGCCAATGACATTTTTAAATTGCACTTTTAGGAACCCCGTAATATATTTCCTCCTAATATATTTCCTTAGTACAAAGAAATCTGCGAGGTTCCGCTTGAGTATTTAGATTACTTGTCTGCCTTTAGAGTACATCAAATTGAATGCTCCATCTAGTCTTGTGTTTGCCCAATATGGGATTATGGTTACCGACACAGTATGTATGACGAATAGGTGCCGCAACGTGTTTTTACGCTTTCGTGGGCTTCGACTCGATTGCAACTTCCGGCGAGGAGGCCCGCGATCCTGGACGCAGCATCCCTCGAGCGACGCTTCTCTCTATGGCGATCGTCACCATGGGCTACGTTCTGGTTGGTGCAGCTTTAACGTTAATCGTACCTTATTACAACATCAATCCAACCGCAGCCCTTCCCGAAGCATTCTCATCGAGGGGGATATATTGGGCTAAATACGCAATAAGGTCAGTAGAGTGTTGCCTACACGGTCTGTCTGAAAAGAAACCGAACTTTTGCTATAAAAAGAAAAGAGTACATGTAAACTTCGATTTCTTTTTAGACAGATATACGTACATATACGTACATATACGTACATATACGTTTATTCTAATATGGCCCTGGTCGAAACCCATCGTCACAAGTCTGGTTAATAACGCAAAGTGCGAAATGAGACCGATGACTGAATGAGTTAGATCTCTAAAGATATCTAAATTTTAAACTGTTTGAAACTGTATAACTTGTGTATATAACGATTCTTCACAGAACGATTAATCTACATGTTACTGTGCGTATATTATTTTTGTAACGATGAACTTGGACTGGAATCATTTTAAATATCCACAGCGTGGGAGCGTTGTGTGGGATGACAACGACCCTTTTCGGATCCCTGTTCTCTCTACCGCGGATAATGTACGCAATGGCGAACGACGGTCTGCTCTTCGGGTTCCTGGGCCACGTGAACGAACGCACGCAAGTACCGGTTCTGAACTTGGCCATCAGCGGGGTTCTCAGCGCCCTGATCGCTTTGTTGTTCGACCTCCAGCATTTGGTCGAGTTCATGTCCATCGGTACTTTCCTGTCCTACAGCATCGTTTCGGCTAGCGTGATTGTCTTGAGGTATCGCCCCGAAAAGGTCACGCCTGCACCTTCGAATGCTGGCACTCCGAGCACCCTGGCATCGCCTCCCACGGAGAGCGCAGATTCCAATAGCGATTGCAACAGCGTCACATCCATCGAGTCAAAGGTAATCTGGTTTACCTAATCTGGTCATTCCACATTATTAAAAATTAGTTCTTATATTAGAAATATTTCTTTCATTAGTACATATTAGTACATTTATTAACGTTTCCAATTGAAAAAGAATCAGTTCTTAATAATAATACATTACCCACGTTATTAAACAATAGTATAACGTTTTCCAAATCCTTTAAGGTACGTTCAAGTATCACTAAAGACTGCGACATAATCAAATTTGTATTAAGTCCAATATACTGCTCCATTTAGTGGCCGATTTCGCATGGAATGACCTTGATGGTATACAAACAATTTCTTTTTCTTATAATCTTTCTTATGATTTTATAATGCAGCATTCATTCTTATATATAAAGATATCGTTATTACTTCTCAGCAAATATTGTTGATAATTAATTGAACTATCTACGAAGTTTGCAAGAAACAATTGTTTTCGTCGTCAAGCTTTCTCCCAAGCGTTTCCGATCATTTTTATTTACGTTTCTAATTCTCTCGATTAATACTCGTATCACTCGTGTTAAATTCCGCAGCTTTTGGATCTGAGCGAAGGCACTGGCAAACTGAAACCACGATACGCCTGGATGGCTAAGTTTTTGGGCGACGGCAAGTCTGGAATGGGGGTGACCGGTTTGGTGCTGCTTTACATAGGTGGTTGCATATCTCTAACCCCTTTGGTACTTTTAACGCACATGCGTATCTTTCCGATGGGTTGTGGCTACTTCACCGTGACCTATATGGTTATCTTGACGGTCGGAAGTACGTACTCTCCTTTTTCCGTTACTCCACGTGAAACTTATTCGAATACGCATACTAATACTTCCGTCGCAGGTTTACTCATGATCTGTGCGTACCAACAAAATCCTCCTACTGGCGAATTTCGCGTACCCATGGTACCCCTGGTACCAGCACTGAGTATTTTGTTCAACGTGGGACTGATGTATCACTTGTCCCTTCTAACTTGGCTACGATTTCTCGTGTGGATGATATTCGGTGAGTCTAATGTAACGCCTTAAAAACTAGATGACATTATGGAATTTTCTAAAAGAAAACTATAAAGTACATCGATTCCGAACTATGTTTGTATATCAATCCATATTTAACGTACATCTTTCCATTTTTTTCAAGTAAGAATATCTATTATTGCCTTAAAAATATATTTGTTCCCTTGAATTAATTTCTCTCCGTGGCAAACTTAATTCTCACTAACGTTATCGTTCCTTTGTTGCAGGAATATTGATATACTTTTTGTTCGGGATCCACTACAGCAAAGAGTCGACCAGCCCGGATTCTTATTCGGTTCTAATGGCGACCTCGGAAGCGGAAAGAGGAGCGAAGTGGAGCGCCACGTTGCAGCGCGTCAATCAGAAAAGCGATAAAGTTCCGATTTTAAACGACGACGATTTAGTCCACTAGAAACTTTACCGTTCCTCGAAACTGTATAACGATATGCTAATCGCCGCTGGATGTAAATCGTTGTTCGTAGAAAAAGCGAAGCGTAACACGACCATCGTTCTCTTCGTTGAGGCTTATAGAAGCCCCCTTAAAAATGGAGAACAGTTTCGACGGGCACTTGTACATACCGACGTTACGTGAAATGCTGAATCTAATTAATCGCGACCTCATGAAACCCCCTGCCCTCGAAAGTTTACCGGGCCGAACATTGGAGAGATCTCAGAACAGACAAGACTGTGTTTTAGTACTTACCTTGGCTGGTTTTCGGTAGATACTGGTTTGTTCGTTGTATTATAATTGCAGGCCCTGATCAGAGTCTCCTTTATAATTTATCACGCACAAATATACGCATATTCTTTATTTTAATAGCGCGCATCGATTGCACGTCCCTATAGTAAATTCGAGAACGTTCGTTTACATGGTTTTTTCATAGATAAAGGACAGAACAAAAAGTTCATCCGTTGATATAGTACAACAGCAGAATTCGAGCGACTCTATGGGAAAGTATTACATTATAATATGGTTCTTGACCAACCTGCGATCATCTGGTGCAAAAAAAAAAAAATGGGTTGAACACTTCGAATCCGAAGATTAAAAGCAATCGTAAGGAAAGAAACTCGCGGGTATAGCGTATCCATTTAATCGCCAAGTGGACATACACACAGGCGTAATGTTTAAATCAAAAGACATAAGAGCAAAAGGGATAGAGGAGTCACCGTATTTTTAACGAAAGACCAGATTTTTAAAAGGGAGGCCGAGCGACTGTCTCTTCTAGTGAATTTTAACGTTCTGCTACAAGGATCGAAACATGGTGCCTTAGGAACGGATAGACTAATTATATAGTAAGATATATGAATCTAAATACATGACAATAGATTCGCCTGTTACACGGCAGGCATTAAGCTTAAGATTACCTGTACACAGATTTGCTAAGCACGTGGATTACCCAGTGGCGTATCGTCGTCGATGTCAGGGTCCTTCTGCTTGTAAAATAGTACGTTTTCATTGTCTAAGCCGCGATAGATTAGAAAAATTCCGTTGGATTTATAGCATTGGCCCCATTTTGCCGCAGAGGCTCGGTACGATTCGTATTGCACCGCGACGACGCCTCTGGGATCAACCGTTCCTCAGACCTGGGCAATTTTTATTTGAAATGAAAGTGAGAAATAATTATGCGAAATGATGTTCAAGTTATCTAGAAATTCTGTTCCATTTACGTAACTATATTTATATAATCTGTATAATTGTATAATTTATGTCATTCGTACAAATTATACAAGCTTTATACAGCTTCAGAAAAACAAAAACGCGAGATAAGGTACCATGTTACTTGAAATATTTGTTCGAAATGAAATAAGGTCCGTTCATTCCTCCTTCAAGATTGTATCACTTTATTTACGTTATAGTAAAATAATACAAGTTACATTATTACGTTTATATAATTTATATAACTCCATAATTTATATCATTTATACAATTTATATATGTATTATATATGTATATACATATATGCATTACATATATGTATATACATATATGCATTACATATATATATATACATATATGTATTGTATATGTATATATGTATTTATATATGTACGTGTTATATTTTATTTCACTTTGTAAAATAACATGCAAACTCTGATTGTACATAAAAACGAAATTTGAAAAAAAAAAGTGAAGTAAGATAACATGTTACTTGAGATATTCTTTAAAAATGGAGTAAGATCACGCGTGCCCAATAAAACTGCCCAGGTCTACCGTTCCTAATCCACCAATCTACTCGTGATTGTCTCAACGTTAAGAATATGAAAGGAACACTATTGACTAATGAAATATCTCGCGGTTAACCGTTTCCGCGTAAAATACGTAAGCGCACGTATCATCGTAAACCACAGTCCTCCGTTGAACAGATCAAACAAGGATCGATTGCACTGGTTACAGTAACAGATAAATATAATCGGTGTTACGTAAGAAACTATGTACATGCGTATCGATGTCGTAATGATTACTACCGTCGAAGTGTCGTAGCCGTTACTTAGATGATGAAAACACCGTAGCGAAACCGTAACCATGTTGTACAAAGGTGTAACGCCAGAACCTAGCCATTCGAGTGTGTATTACACAGAATCAGTGGCGCATTACACCTTCACGGAGCGCGAAACAAAATTCGGTGTCCCGATTTAAAACAAAAAGGAACAACGAACATTTTTATATCGAATCTTATTTTTAAAATAAATTATTACATTATTCCGCACAATAGCTACCCAAATGAAAACAATTATTCCTTTTCAGTTACCATGCACAAATTCGTTCAAGTGAGACCTTTTGTTAACTTCGATCTTCATTTATAAAATAAACAAATTACATAAGAGATACATCAAATATAGGACCTTCTTTAAAAAAATGTACATCGACGTACCGAAAACAATAATTAGCGTTTTTTCCAGGTGAGATTAATACGTGTTTATGCCAAGTACCGCGAATAAAGAAATTCGTTTCACGTATCATTGTACGTGAGTACAATGTAAGTAACGAGAGCGAATTTTTTGGAGCTCTTCGAGGCCCTAGGATAATGCGCCACTGCAGCAGGGCAACCAGAAGAAGCGCAAGGGGCCATCCACCCCCTACGAAAGAGTGTGAAACATGTTTTCAAATATTGGATTGTCCGGAAAGTCCATGTCGGTTTTTGGTAGGTGGTACAGGTCTGAATATATCGAAGTGAAAACAAATAACACGCATACATCCCTTAAAAGGTGGAAAGGCTGTGGAACAGAATGGCACCTATGTAATTCAATAAATATATATTAAAATTCAAGCATGTTTTTGAATGTTTCTTAGAAATTGCCGCGAACTTTCTGGACAACCTGATACTATACCGTAATTCTTAAGGAACGCTTATTTATAAATAAATACAGATCTGCGAGAACGTTACCGCCCTCGAATTTGTCCAATCTCTGGTTGCCCCACTGTACGTATGTACAGAGTGAATCGCTTTAGTCACCGTCGTAGAATGTTTTTCGGTTAGCCCGTTTTAAGTGATTCACCCTGTAGAATAGAAATCGCGAGAAAAGAGCCGACGAATATTTTCATTCGGAATCGTCTGCGCACAATTTCCGGATGTACGAGCCATAGAGAATTCATATGTATTTACCCCCGAAATTTCCGAAACGTACGCGCAGTTCATAACGCTTAATGTACAGTAGATTACGTTACGATATCCGTATAAATATTATAGAAAAATCAACTTTCGTAAACAGCGAATGCGCATTCTAATTATACACGACCGTTGCGATCATTCGCAGCGATCGATTGCGTGTATATTGGTATATTGCGTATAATATTGGTACACAAAAATGATTGTCAGTGTAATGTACTATATATCTTCTAATATAAAACGTTTACGATTGAAATCTATCGTATTTATCGACAATACGCGTAATGTTGTGCGTTGAACGTATACGTTCCATTCGTTCGATCCGACTAGTGCTAAAATGGAAAAGCATGTTTTTTTCTATCATTCTCCGAAGTACAACATCCGTGTTTTGTCTACGAGTTCCCTCTCGTCACGCTCGAGAACAAAGTCGAGCCGAATAGCATACCTCTCTCGAAATAAGCAACTCGCCAGTCCCGACCGAGTTGCTTATTTCGAGACAATACTGTAGTGTACATACATACAAATATTTACGTAGTTCCTCCTGTAGGATCAGATTTATTCACAACGATTCAGTGTTAAATTAACATAGACACTTATATGGATCATATATGGATCATACAAGTGTCTATGTTAATTTGACACTGCTTTTTTTCAAATAAATAATAAACGAAAATTGAAACGTTACAATACAGTTTTTTTAATGTTTTCTGACCCATTTAAACAAGAGTCTCAATATCACTAAGACGTTAGTTTAAATTTACATTTTCGTCAACAAAGGATAGCCTCAACTATAATCATCCATAGATAAGGTATACATTGACATGTAAAAACGATCGTTATCGTTGCCGAACCCATTTATTATTTAACAAAAAAAATCTGAAAGTGAAATGCGTACATTGCAACGTGCACCAGGTCTGAAGAGATTAATAATGAATAATTGTGAATAGATTTATATAGAAGGAAATATGTGAATTCTTGTATGTTTATGTACATACAGTATCGTAATAGAAAATTTACGATTCATGGAATAGAACTTTCGTACGATGAACGTACATATAATCAAGGTTCCGCTGTAATTTCGTTTCGGCTACTCTGTCAATTATTCCTTTTCTTAAACAGGAAATACCTCCTTTGATCGACATGTCGTAATAACATCGATTAGAAACATTCGGTTCCGTAGTCTTTACTACCAGACGTAACAACTGTAAAATAAAGTGATTTACGAGCAAATATCGAGCATTAATGCGTATAAAAATGTGGGCCTTCCAGTTCAGAGCTACAGAAGAATCTTTGAATTCGAAGGCAAAGTACACGCGAGTTCTGCAACATGTCTGTGCGAGTACTTTTGATGGCTACAGTGCTCAGCCTCGTTTACGTTACAAGTATCGAGACTCGCGAAGTACAACCCTTGTCTCCACCCAGCGAGATCTACCCATCTCGTCCAAACGCGGACATGGACACGGAATCCACCAAAGCCGTAATTATCGTCTATTTTTTTTTTCATCCAATTTTCTCGCGGACGAGAATTTTCAGAATTAAGCGCAAGAATTTTGGAAATTTTATATTTTTACTTGTACTAAGAATTAAATACATTCAGCGGACCGCAAAATTATCGACACGCATAGAAACTAACAGGGACACGATGAAAAAGAAAAAATAATACAAGATGCGTGATGTCACCGTTATTTATTTATTTCCATAGAAAAGAGAAAACTCTTTCATCGCTTCTTTAATCTTCCATCCTGTGTATACCAATAATTTCATGACTCTCTGTATATTATATATTTTATCCGTACCCTTATCGAAAGATTATTCGAACGTGTCCATCCTTGATCGATATTCACCGTTTCCTTTTTGTCTCTAATAACGGTACCGTATTTCAAACAGGTGGAACGAAAGCTGACGCACGAGCACAACCCTCATGAGGAACGGATTACGACAAGCAAAAACGCGAATTCATCTCCACCGCTAATAGAAACAATTTCGGTTACGAGTAACGGATCCATGCAACCGGGAATGAAGCACCCGAAAAAAAGAGCAACGTATAACAAGGATGATCGCAAGGCAGATTTGCGACCGGGCTGTTGTAAGTAAAGAGAAAAGAAACAAAAAAAAGCAGCGGATAAAGATATATAACGAACGACTCTCAAACGACTCTAAACGTGCCTTGTAAATATTTCAAGACGTATTTAAGCGCAAGTGGTAGATAATACTTAAGTGCATGCGGTAGATACCGTTTCATCTTTTCGGTTCCTTTTGCGATGGGATAGTAAACAGAATAAAATTATTGGTTACCATATTAAGATGATCGTACAGTTTCCTTATTTTTTTTCTCTGTCCATCCTGAACAAATGATACACGTCCCATACGTGTAAAACACACACACACACACACACACACACCCACGCACGCACACACAAGGAAGGTAAGACTACCAAGCTCTTCGTATGGAAAACTTTTATTAACATCATGTACTTATACATAGAGACTTATAAGTACTGCGAACAAACGCAACTGTTTGATTAAACTGTCCAAGACCAATAGTACGTATCGTTAAATATAAACCAGTGCGATATATTACATATTTTACATCCTAACTAAATTTCCACTAACCTTCGTGGAAGGATAACACACGCGATTCGCATAAAAAGTTCTACCTTTTATTATGAGCAACATGTCGATACAATATACAGGATGTTCCGGCGATGGTGGTACAACGGAACACCGAGTGATTTTTCACGAACAAATAAGTCGAACGAAAATTTTGCCTTACGAACAATTTATCTTCAAGAAAATCGAGTTTGATAATATATATATATATATATATATATATACATAAACTATGTATAAATTTCACGAACTCGATTTTCTTGAAAATGAAAACCCGTATGAACAAATTTTATTCTTCGCTTATCATTCGTGGGAAATCACTGGCCTAATTGTATCGCCATTATCGAAGCACCCTGTATACCTACAAGGAATGGAGTTGTAATGCGCGATGCAAACTACATGTCGTTATTAAATATACGACACACTCACACACGGCTAAAATAATTTCACAATGTACGCAGTACTTGGTTAATGGTAATATTGTGCCAAATGTAAATGAATCTCGCGTAAATCTTCGTTATAAATCAGGCATCGAATGTCCTGTAAACGTTACTTCATCGTAACGAATATTTTTCATGTATTCAAGTATTGTTCGTTGGAAAAGTACAAATTTAATTAAAAAAAAAAAAAAGGTTCACAAACTCGGTTCGTGTTGCGTTAAAAAAATTGGAACACTTGGTAGACGTCCGGGAAAATTACCCGACACATAGCCGGCATACGATCGGTATGGGCGTAGTCAAATTGTATACATTCCTAATATATTTACAAGTACCGTGTCAACGAGTTGCAACATCGATTCAATACTGTTATCTGTTCTGCTTCGAAAGAATAACTTTCCAAGCAGACATCGGTCTCGCTTGCAAGACCTCCAGTTTTCGTTGGCCCCACCTGAGCCAAGCGAACCCTATGATCAAGCATAAGATGCTCTCTATGTAATAACCGTCGAGCTGCATATTACAAACGCCGTTGTGCGTGTTCGTGCAGAGCTGCAAATAGAAATTTTTACGTGACATTAAACGATTACCAGTTATATAATTAAATACCGTATAGATCCCTGTATGAGCCACGACTCTTTACAATTTCCTAAGAAAGCAAATAACCTGAACCATAAGGTAAAAAAAAAAAAAACATATCCACCAACCTCTCTTTCCGAAATTGTGCTACAGTCATTCGAGGGATCGGTGCTGCACTGTCGAAACGTCAATGGATCGACAAACCAAAGCGCCGCCGTTGCTGGCCAGTTAGCCCCGAGATTACATAACGTATTCAACAACGTCATGTAAGTACCACCGACGGCGGGGTCGCTAACTTTTGCGAAAAACGCCATTGACGCCACAAACATACTACTTGTGAAAACCTGAGAGGAGAAAGAGTATCCTAAGTTTCGTTTCTTCCTAACTCGGCTCCTCTAATTTATCACCATAATCATATTTATTTTACCTGATGTATTAAATAGAGAACTATTAGAGCTACAAAGTAGTATGCTGGAACTTGTCCACCACTCGCTACGTATGGTGTTACCCATACCAAAAATGCTGCTACCAGTCCAAAGGCTAGTCTGTACAATTAATTGTTTATGAAATACTTCTTTGGAAAAGAAACATTATATTTTATGTGTTTTCTATTCACCTATAAGGCATTGCCTTTATGTACACATCCATGGGTTTTGGACCAACTGTGTACTTTGAAATTGCTAATGGTAATAATATCTGTAAAGGTATCAGAGGCACAGCCATAAGAGCAAATTTTTCTTTCGGTATACCCGCTTCTACTAGTTTTAAACCAGTTACAGCATCGCACGCGGAAAACCCGATCTGTGATAAAACAAGATTATTTTCCGAGTCCGTAAGTACAATACCCATCGTATTTCATGTCTTCTGACCTTGGCAGTTAACAGGAATATAATAAGCGTCTTTATAGACGGCAATTTGACGATATTCCAAAGTAATTTGTACGCATGTTTGATATCTGTATTTAATTCTTCCCCTCTGTGTACTTTCTCAGAATCCTCGTGTTTGAAAAATGTAACCAAAGTAGTTGCAATTAAAAACATCCAACCCCAAAAATAAAGGAACCCTGTAGGAGAAAATAACAAGCTGTAACTATTAATTCTTACCAGGGATCACAGTATAAGACTGCTTACCAGGTAATGTTACTATGCCCTCACTGGAAGGAGTGGATCTTAAATAACTATTGCAAAATTCAGCAGACTCCAATGCCATGAAAAGTACATAGCCAATAAAATAACCAGCAGTTTGTCCCACGCTATTACACGTTGACGCGTAACCCACGTTACATCTTGATACAATAAAGAAATATATAACTGTAGTAATATAACTTTAGACCGTATAAACTAATTAACCAATCAAAGCTATACCTTTTTAACATTGTTAGGGCCCAACCATCGACTACTATATCTTGTGTAGCAGCAAGGACATTCAGGGCAAAGAATAAAATGGTCAACATTTCTATATTGGGCTTTGTACTTTCATCACCTAGCCATTGATTTATGTGGTTTGATAAAAGGAGCATAAAGAAACCCATTAAATACTGAGTAGGAATTAACCATGTTTTCCGTCTTCCAAATCTTTGGGAAAACACAGAGTCCACTATCGGCGCCCAGAACAATTTCAATGAGAAGGGCCATTGAACAAAACTAAATTCAGCCTAGTGAAACAATTTTATTTATACAATAATATCTTCTGTTTGTTGTTTGGACAATTGTAACTAAACCAACCAGATTTTTAAGTAACTAATGCAAAACAGTTCACAATTTTTTAAAGCAAATCTGGAAGCACTTTAATAAAATACAAGTAAAACAAATTCTATGAATGCAGAATATTATCAAGGTTTCATCACAGGACAGCTTATACTATCAAAATCCAAGACTGTTCTGTCTAATCTGTGATGTTTGACTGACTTAATTGTAAAACATATTTAGCGAATTACCTGCTGACGATACGAAACACCTCTGTTTTGCAGTAACATAGGAATGGAGCCGCATAAGCCTAATGGTATGCCTTGCAACAGGTACAAAAATAAGAGAACAGCTATATTTCTCTCGTCTCCTCGTAAATCGGAATGTTCTTGTATATGGTTATACTCCTGGACTCCATCCTCGGCGCTGACATCCTTCGTCATTTTCCTTCTTGGACCCATGGAGAACGACGAAAGTAATCAATCACAATCTCATACACGTTAAGAACCGATTCTCGATGGAACAGATGTTCCTCTAACGCGCACGTCAACTGCCGAACTTTGTCACGCTTACTTTTAACAACAATATTATACGTTTCATGAGTTAGAGCGTAAGTATCGATACACCGCTCCAAAATTTTCCGGACTTGAATCCCTCGATCAAATGACACGCAGTCATTTCCTAACGGAAGAACCACTTGCACGAAAACAAAATGAATTATTTATGTTGTGACAGAAGTAACAACATTGACGTGGTCATTACCGACGGTTAACCTTAATTCTGCTTGTAAAACGGTACTGTACGCGAAGCCAGTGAATGATATCTCGGCAAGATGTAAATTTTTGTTGTATTTGTTGTACAAGCTATAGTTGTAGGACAGGATTCATGACTGTCTTGGCTCCGTCGCCTCAAGAACTAAACAGATAAACTTGCAACGGTTTAGATTTGCCACGTTGTTCTGCATTAAGGACACGTCAGTTGTACTCGGTTGTCCTATAGTTTGTCTTTTTTACGCTTAAAGTCACGTGTAAGCTATCACTGCTAAACTAACGATTCGACCATGGAGACGCAGAAATAGCGCGCCTATCGGTGACACGCGTAGTTTATAAGACCGACTCGACACTATGTTCGATTTCTTTATAAACGCTCCTTGCGGCACGGATGTGATTCCCCTAGAATCAAAAAGTTATATAATCGATCAACGTAATTATTAAAGATTTACGAAGCATTTCATTTTAAATTACACAAATTTATTTCTATCGAAGCGATGTTTAAAGTATCCTTGATTTCTTCTGCATAAGTACCATTATCGACTGCGCGATATGTACGTGTACGCAGGACCGGCGTTACGGGGGCGCGGTCGGGCAACCGCCCGGGGCGCCAGATTTTTGGGGTCGTCGCAGTCCGGTGTCCCAAAAATGTTGTAACACCTTGAAAGGGGTGGTTCGGGAGGTGATTTGAAACAACTTTTTCCTTAGCGAAAATATTGTCCGAGACTTCGTTGAGGAGATATTAACAGAAAACTCCGACCAATCAGAGCGCGCGTATACCGTTGGAGCGGCCGTGGTAGCGTAGGCTACGCGCTAGGTGGCCGCTCTCGTACGCTACCGCGGCCGCTCCACCGGCATACTCGCGCTGTGATTGGTCAGTGTTTCCCGTCAATATCTCCTCAACGAAACCTCGGACAACATTTTCGCTAAGAAAAAAGTTGTTTCAAATCACCTCCCGAACCACCTCTTTCAAGGTGTTACAACATTTTTGGGACACCCTTTATATACCCCTGACGCGATAATCTTGCCTGGGGCGCCAATATTGCTAAAACGGCCCTGCGTGTACGTTTAAACAAATAATAGTTTGCCGTCTTAATCACATGTATACCAAGCATAATACAACAAACACATTTTAATAATATAATGTATGCCTCAACATCATACGTAATCTATTTATTATTATTTCGTCAGAATTTAATTCTTATCCCAATCGAGCATGAATGTTCTTGACAGAAATCTGCTTTTAGAATAGATACATAGTTGATGCGAAGGTTGCAAAGAAAAAGAGGGCTAAGCGAGGAAAAGAGACGGAAAATGTAGTCGACTAGCTCCGTTTATGCGATCCTGTAATCTTTCAACTGTTGATGAATGTAGAACTGTTGTATACTTGAATAGCGGCGTGGATCTACGACATAGAAAGGTATCGTTAAAACTTGAACAACAATCAACTATCTAGCTTTGCTTTTCTTGCTCTTGCTACATTCGAAACTTTATTCGTGCGAAGAGGGAACAACAGTTGAGGTTATGAACAAAGAACGAAAGATCGAGAAAGTGAGAAAGGGAGATCGCGAGATTGCTATACTCCGGTTATACGTTCCTGTTGGATTTGCTCCGAGGTTAATGGGAATACAGAACGATGGTAGAGGTTATTTCACTTTGAGCGAGAGAGGTATATCATGAAACCTGCCCTCTTGACTCATCGCACTCCACTGGCGCCGCTGTGGCGACATACATAGTACGCGTCATAGTTCCACGAGCGCTGCTACGGTAATATCGCGTGTACAGTTCTCGTTGTAAATTGTAATATATCGTTCTTTCACGGGTATCAAATGGAAGAAAGAGAGGTTTATAGTGCAGAGTTGATAAATAGTGACACTGACGATGAATTCCAGTTTGAACTGTACAGAGACAATTTGGTTGACACTATCATAGAGGGCAGTGGAAGTAATTACGAGCTTGGGAGCAGCAGCGAAGAGAGCTACACACCGGTATTGAAAAAACAGAGGAGACGAGTTGTCGAGAGCGATGACAACGACAACGGAAGTACATCTGGAGAAGAAGACGAAGACGATGCATGGTACGATGTCACGGAGAACGAAAATATTTCGCACAGAATCAACTTCACGGTGGCTCCAAAAACCGTAGGGCCACAAGTATCCTCGAACGTCGTGGAACCCACGCATTTCTTCAAATTATTTTTCACCGAACAGCTGGTGGATGAAATCATAAACGAGACGAATAATTACGCGAAGACTATGCTGCAGTCGAAAAAAATAACGGCAAATTCTATTTGGAAGACGTGGCGCGACGTGGAACGAAACGAATTCTGGGCCTTCGTCGCGGTCGTTTTAAATATGGGTACGATGCCGGTGGCAAACATACAGGAGTACTGGTCCACGAAAGACAACAGTAGAATTCCTTTCTTCTCGAGCATATTTAAACGCTACAGGTTCAATCAAATATTTTGGATGCTGCATTTGAAAACCCCCGCCGCCGCCGCGAAATCGCGTTTACAACGGGCGAGCAATTTTTTGGAGTACATAGATTCGAAATTTTCGGAGCACTTTATACCCGGTGTAAATATCTGCGTGTACGAGTCCATACTGAAATTCAAAGGAAGAGTCAGTTTCATCACATCCAATCCTAACAGACCCACGAAGCGGGGCATACGAATTTACGTATTAGCAGACTCCCAAACAGGATACGTGTACGGTATACTTCCATACTACGGGAGTATTACTTTGGAAAATCTTATCAGACCGGATTTATCAATTAACTGCAGAGTTCCGTTACATCTGTATCAGAAATTGCTGAATCAAATTCCCACCGCGGAAGGTTATCATATGTACACCGATAAAGATTACACGAGCATATCCTTGGCCGAGGAATTAATGAAACTGAAGTGCCACTTGACCGGTACTATAAAAACCAACAGGAAAGGCGTTCCGATTTCTATAAAGAAGCCGAAATTCTCGAACAAAAACACCGTCGCGTATAGGAAAGAGAATACGATGATCTTAGCGTGGAAAGACAAAGGGATCGTAAACGTATTGAGTACAGGGAGTCACGCAGGAATGACATCGACGAGGAAAACTGTGCGGGACGGTGCAGATGTAATAATCAAGAAGCCCGACGTAGTTCTCAATTACACCGCCTCCGTGGCTGGCGTTGATTACGTTAACCAATATGCGTCGACTTACTGCTTTCTGAGAAAGTCCCTCAAGTGGTGGAGGAAGCTGTTCTTCTGGGGTATGGAGATATGCGCCATAAACGCGTACATTTTATACAAAACCGTGAAAAAAGCGAACAATCAAAAACCGATGACGCATCTGAAGTTTGTGAAACTGTTGGTCGATCAACTGCGTGGCAATTTTCGCCAGGAGCGTGGGAGGGACTTCAGCGCCCCTGCCGAAAACAGATTGAACGGGAAACTCCACGTGATGCGAAAAGGGACTAAAAGGGACTGCGTGGTATGTTCGAAGAGACAACAAAAGTCTGGACGACGCGAAACGATTGATTACTGCGACACTTGCCGAAACAAACCCAGGATGCACATGGGAGATTGTTTTTATAGATATCATACCATGCAAGATTACAAGGTGTAAGATTTGTGATAATTGGACTGCAGGTGTTTGTGCATTCATGGCGAATGAAAGTATGAGGAAATCTATGGAAATCCGCACGAGTCCAAAAATATGTAATATTAATGTCGATAGTATTGCTTAGAAGATAAGAGGATTAGATTCAATTTCTGTATTTATATAAATATGAATTTGTATAAATATCCACAGTCCAGCGATAACTAAGTAAACTATTGGGCTGTCTGGAAAGTTCATGCCGATTTTTAGTAGCCGGTACAGGTCTGTATACAGGGTGTCCCAAAAGTCGGGGAGGAGCCGGAAATGGGGGGTA
>NC_071979.1:26908922-26916838 GCF_026283585.1 Hylaeus volcanicus
TACCCCCCATTTCCGGCTCCTCCCCGACTTTTGGGACACCCTGTATATCAGAATGAATGAAAACAAATTAACAGGTGAAAAGGTTGTGGAACAAAATGGTATACATATAATTCAATAAATATACATCAAAATTCAAATATGCCTTTGAATTTTTCTTGAAAATAGGCATGAACTTTCCGGACAACCCAATATATTGACGAAATAAATAAATACGATGTAAATTATAAACGTTTATAAATACTCGTTGTAGAGAGTTACTTTTAATTTGCAATGCTCGATACGTTGTTGCAATGTTCGTATAATAAATTTTCTTAATCGAAGCAATATTTTACTGCAATAGTAAGTATCGCGCAATCCTATTCCGTTGTAGCCTCACATTTCTATTTGTTTACTATTTTTGTTCCTGGACACATCTTGACCTAACATCGGTTTTATTGTACAAGTTCATCTTATATTTACAGTTAGCTTGGATGTAGATACACGAGCTTGTTATAATTCAGCAACTAATCATTGTCGTATCGACGAGACTGCGAACGGAAAGTCTATTTAATTTCAAAGTTTAAGGGCGAATTGTTTTTTGGGATCTACATTTTTTACAATTGTACACGGAAACACGTTACAGTTTCCTCCATTCATCGCAACGGTGGTTGCCGCTTTCATCATCATTTTAATGCGTACACTCTTCAATTCCTTATCGAGTTCATCATTGGAAATCCTGTAACGATATTACTCCTTTTAACGTATCTAAAACATTTCCTGTAAATTACTCCAACCACGGATACGTACAAATTGGTAAAACGTCGTTCCGATTCTATTCTCCCTTTGACGCCTTTGTTCGATTGGGACCAAGAATTTTTCTGAATTTCGCACGCTATTCTGGCAATGCATGTCGGAGAAACTAATAGTTTCTTTTCATTTCCATTACCGTCAACCTGTTCGACGACACAAGAATCAAAGCACATGGTTCAGTCGCGATGTCATTGCACGGTAAAACGTTCATAACTGCAAGGAGAATACTTATCGAGTATAATGAAACTACCTTGGTGAAGTTGTCTTTTAAATCCCTTAAAATGTAATTCACGTGAGCGTCTTCGTCATTGACTGACAAATACGATCGTTTCTTTCTTCCTGATACAATGCCAATTGGTAGGAGAATGGGGTTCGTAGCTAAAGCAGCAGCTGCCCCAATTAAAGCAACACCAGCTAATGCTTTTAAAGCCACGGCCTGATAGAGACGATTGTTTCAAATACTGTTCACGTCGGATTAACCCATTTGCATCAGAGAACGGAATACAGTGGTACCCGGTTGTAAGAAACTGATTCTGGTTCTCTCGATTTCATGTAGCCGGGTAGTAGTGTTTGTTTTCCACGAACTAATATTTTTTTTTAATTATTTCTTTGCAATAGTTATTGCCAATGGATCGCTGAAGAGTTTTCGATGAAAATGAATCGAAATTTTTGTAAAAAAAGATAACCTTCAAACGTCCTTGGAGCTCCGTAAAATCCCCCATAAAATCAAACATCTGCTCGAAACGCTCTTTTCTATCTTTAAAAATAAACGAGTTATTCAGACGACCTGTCTTAAATGACCCCGAAGCTTGCTTATATCAGCACTGTCGCGAAGAGGCAAGGGCTGAGGTACACATGCCCTCGGGCGCCATATTACAAGGGCGTCCACGGCGCCCTTCGAACTAAAGAGATTAGCAACCGATTTTGGAATAAAATATGACAACGACGTAATAATGAAGAGCTTGAGATATCGAATATTTGTAATAAGAAATAACGAAAATATTGACTAATGCAGGGAAAGATTAGTCTCATACTTGGGGTTTGTAGATAAAGCAGCGAAATAGAAGATACCCGAGAGTATTCGCAGAGGCTAAATAATATTTTATCACAAAAGATAAGAATTTATTTAGTTTCATGTATAAGGGTAGAAATTGTTTCACTTAACCGGGTATCGCTGTATTTGGCGCGCAACGAGTGGCTCATGCAAATGAGTTAAAGGAAAAGACAACGATAAGGGATATATTATGGGTATCCGTTACTTTGGTGGTAGAAGATCTATATTTTTTCTTTGTTATCACAAAGCGAACTCTACGCATATATGTACTCTTAGGGAATACACGCAAAAAGACGTTCCCCGGCGTTGTTCTCCTATCACCAAAAAATACTTACGGATAAGCTATTTCCAAGAGAAAAGAAACAAGAAAAATCGCATACAGGGAGTAAATATTCTCCGGAAAGGGTAAACTACTACCTTCTGCGTTTGAAAATTCGGATGCGGGGGACCGTTTCCTTCCGGATAATTCGGCTCGTGGGGACCGAATTCGTCGCCATTAGCGAAACTTCCTGAAACTCCATAGCCACCACTCGCAGCTGACCCCCCGTGGCCAGTTGGTCGAACAGAGCCATAACCCCCGTAACCACCATTCCCGTAACCATATCCCGCAGAAGTTGGGGACTCGTAGCCGGCGGGTCTGCGTGAACTTTCACTTCCATAACTCGGACGGGAACCAAATCTGACGTTTACACGAAATCTCGTTAACTGTCCAAGACGTGACGGCGAAATTGAAAAGTACGGTCGCTACGGTAACTCGGCGAGCCAATTGGTTACCTATCTCCTGCTTGGCTTCCATCGTGGTGCGCAGTTCCGACGTAGTTTCCGCCTCCGGGTCTTCCGGCGATTCCGTTCGAACCGGGCGGTTGGCCTTGACCTTGCCACCCGTACCTGTAAATTATCCTTCCGATTGGAAACTCGCACTTCCCGTACCAATCTATCGAAACTTTGCTAACGAGGCTATCTTTACGAGTTCGTAGAACACTCGAGTCGAGGAAATATCGCGTTGTTATTTATAGTTATTGTTAATTTATAGTCTTATACTACCTATCGGCGGGTAAACGTTCACCGTATTGAAATGGATACCGACCCCCGTCCGCGGGGACCTTACTGTTGTAGTATGAATCCGGTCGCGTCGACGCACCGGAACCGTACTTGGAACCGCAGCAGCTGGAACTTGCACGTTTCAATGTTAACGTGACGCGAACGTATCGAAAATGTGACAATTTCATCAGATGTTCCACTTATCTCTGGTGTCCGATTCCGATCGATGAATCGCTGTTCTCGGTTGCTTATCCGTGCCTCTGTCGTACAGGTCGCTGTCGTTGCTCTTCACGTGCAGCAACTTCGTCGAATTTCGACCGCGTACGATGCTCGCCAAAAGTTTGTCTTCGCCAGGTTCCTTCTTGTCGAGTTCGGGACTCGTAACAAATTCGGACTTCGTCGTGACCGCGTAGGAAACTGCGACGGTTGTCAAGAAAATGCAAACGAACCGTTGCGACATCGCGAGAGGAAATTAGGCGCCTGTTCAAGGAAATTACGCGGGAAGTCGCGAACTCTTCGGGCGCGTTTTGACGCGAAGACGACACGAAAGTGGTCCTTTCCGTTGTCGAGTTTCACCTTTTTATATAGTTGTCACGCATGGGATGCTGTCGCGTATTCGCTGGTCTGGTACCAGCTTTCTTTTTATGCCGCTTCAGAGATTACTTTACAAAACGTGCGCCTGTTCGCGTTTGTTCTCAAACTTTGTGAATTTTTTAGGCAATTTGTGGTTGAACAATCGTGCTGTTGTTTCATTGCGAAAGCATTACGGTCGGGGACACCGAACAGCGTCGTTCGTCGAGATGATCTTTTAATTGTTTGGTTGCGTCCCTGCGAATCGGCAAGTGTGACAAAACGATGCGCGCAGGAGCGTCCTCGGTGAAAATAAAGTGGCACGGGTGAGCCAACGACGCTTCTATCGTCACGCAAACAGTTTAATTAACGACGCTTGGTCGTCGTGATTTTTTACGGAATTTCACATTTTTTTTGGAGCGACATTGTTACGAAAGAGATAGGCATGGTCATCTATGAATAAATAATAATAATATTAATTCATTTGATGGCTGGTTCACTGGGAATCATTTGACGCCATGTTTACGACGATGTACTATGTTTTGCGATACTTACTATATATACATAGATAATTAACAAAAGATTCGTTCACAACAGATTTGGTTGTCTATTATTCTCCACTTTCATTCTGTCTACTAAATAAAAGACACTGAATTCCAATAATAATTCACAAACAAAGTCGAAAGTAAATTTCCGAGCAAAGCAAGAATCGTTAATTTATTTACTTGAAAATTAAAATTACCGACCAAATTGCACGTAGGTTCCTGCCAATGCGTAACGTAATTAATCTTTTACTACGTTTTCCCGGAAGTTCAAGCGGCGTGTCGCGGACGTACCCTTTCCTCCATCTTTCCTACTTTCCAGTCGCGCAACTAAAACGTTTCGAATACGTTAGTCTAAACTATCAACTTTATCGGTTGTCCCAACGTATTTTTTTTTTACCATGGCGATGCTTTACTCGTCCGCTCATAGGTTCTTAGAGCGTACAAATCGAAGATTGAAAGTCTGTATCTAGGTCTGAGCGCGAATAAATTCAAATAAATACCGAACTAAGATTTTTCCTTTTCAGGAAAGTTATTAGAAATGTAAAAAGTTATGACAGCAAGTGCTCCATAGCAAGTGCTTCGGCACTTGAATTTAAGATTTGTCAAGAAGTGGAGTTAATCGATTTTGCACGCATATCTTTGAAAATAGAGAGTGGAGGGGATCGCCCTATTCCACCAATTTTCACCGAAATCAACGAATACGTTGTCGATAATCCATTAATTTTAAGAAGAAGCTTAAAGAACTTGAATCGCCAGTTGCTCAGGTGCCGGTAAATAAAGATTTCATCCTCCTACCGTACACGAACGTTACAAAATTCGGTGGGATCGTTTGTTCCGCCTGGATATTTACGATGTCACCGACAACCGAAATTAGCGATCGTTAAGTTGGGTCACGGTTGCGTCATACCAGCGAATTTTTTTCCATTGTGCGTGAGCGAGATCGAAGGAAAAGGAAGCGCTCGATTACGGCGGACGAAGGGGTTACAGTGGGTGAACGTAATCGCGCCAGAATCTGGATGCCTCCAGCACCGTATAATTCCAACTATGGCAATCCTGGCCTCTCGGCTGGAATTCCTGTCCGAATCGAGCGACTCGCACCAAAGACGCGACGGGTTTATCATCCGTTGGGTATGGAAACATCAATGGGAGCTCGGAGCTAGGAAGCCCGGGAGGGAGAGAGATCCCTGGTGTATGCAAAGAGGCTGAAGAGCGCGCAAAGACATTACGGGGCTAATTTAGAGAAAAAGGGGGAAGGTCGTCGATGGAACGAGGCGATTCGTTGCGACGGACGAGGAGAAAGAGAGAAGAAAGAGCCGAGAAAAAAAGAGGAGGAGTCCAGGGTCGGTGGGGCGGCAGGAGAAGACACGACGAGGACCAAGAGATCGCGGAATGGAGCAAGAGTGGAGTAATCAATACGCATTCACACGCGGTGGCTCGCATCCCGTTGCCATGGGCACCGACGCCGGCGCATGCGCAACCTCAGCCGTGTTACTCCGTCAGAGAAATTTACTCAGAAGCAGCTCCGTACCAGTCCGGTGCGGAGCATTCCATGCACGGTATCCCCGAAACGGTATGCATCTAGATCGCTCACCACTTTAACTATCGACCTATTTAAAAAGTGTCTGCATCTTGGAAAAGGACATTCCTCGCGTTCCTCCGCGTTGGTATACGTTATTCTAGCCTAACATTGATTTCGTAACATTAATGCGCAACGTTAACTAGCTGCAACCAATGACGAGCAAAACCCTAGGCTTCGAGTAAATCTGAAGTCTCGTTTCCACTTTGGAATATTTTCCAAAAAAGAAACCGAGACAAACACATCGGCAAACTTCCGATTTATTCCAAGCTTGGGGTTCTGCCCATCTCTGGCTACAACGAAAGATTTGTCTCTAAGAATTGAGTATTACAAGTAGACAACCCATGACACGGCTGATATTTAAAAAGCCTACGAGTACTCTCGCGGCGCTGTATCACATTCGACCATCCCTAACGTAAGATCACACTCGAACTTGTCATTCTCCACGCGTAAACCAGTTTTCCATCGCAGCTCTTCGTCGACACCCGTCTGGATCGAGTCTAGATACGCACTCCTCGGTGGGAAATTTTGTGGGAGGCGTACGGGTGGAACGGATCGGTTCCTCGTAGGCGAATCTGACCGTAGAGAATCGTTCCCTCGACGACGGTCATTCGGCTCTCTATCGTTATCACTCTAGGGTACCGTGCGCCGCTCGACTCTCGGATGTTCACCCCCTGGCCGACTCAGAGGGGATGACGGCGTTCGGGTACGCGGGCGACAGGGGGTGGTTTCCCTCTGGGCGCCTGCGTCGAGTCCCCGATGACGACTCGACTAGGTAGGTGCTCGACCCGGACGCAGTACGGAAGAAACGTCGAGCACGCAAACCGCCCGTCCTCGTGACACGCGCCCTTGCCGTCTCCTCTCTCGTCGACCTATGACAACACGAGAACGTGCGAAAAGTTTCGCGGTGAAACCGATCGTTTCGACGAGTGACCGGGCCCATTAGGTGAAACAGCCGTGATCCGGACTGTCCGTCGCCCAAGGTGTCCCGCGAAATTGGGAGAACGTTTATCGAGCCGACGTTACCGATGACTCGATGCCGCGGCAAGATGAAAAATGTGTGCAAATCCTGAACGTCGCCGGACGCCTCTCAGTGACGAATCGTCTTATCAATGTTTGCGATCCGATTAGCGTGATACCGCGCGATATACGTAACCAGCAGCGTGCCCGCGGCGAAGCACGTTGAGGAATGAACCTCTGTTTCGTCCACGGTGTGACCTATGCGCGGTTGCTCGAGTCTTGCACTCTCGCGTAGCCCTCCTGTCGAGAACAACAGGTAGACGGTGAGATCGAGTGACGATCCGAGGATCGTTTTCGAGTGGACCACGGAATCCAACGTCGTGCAACGTACGACGGGATTCAAAGCTCGATAAGGTCGTCTAATCGGAGAATGCGTCCCCGACGCGCAAAAGGTTAATCGTCGAGGAGCATCGAGCTACGTTCTTACCATCGTGAAGGCGGGCTTAGTCGCATTTAATCGTCGCTTGCATGTGGGTCACAAGCTGCATTCGCCAAAGCTAACGGGATAGAGGGTTTACCGAGTAGAGAGGTAAGCTTGTTAAATTGCGTTACCCTCGGGCGGCTCGCGTTGCCGCCACCCCTACGATTAATTCCCCTCCATCTTTCAATGTTTTTCGGCGGGTTTCTTCGAGATTCAGTGTTGGCCGAAGCAGCCGAAAACTTGATGGTTCCATCTCTACGGTAATCTATCCGCGCTTCGTGCGATTCTCGCGAACGTCGCGTCTTCGTTGCACGTCTACGCGTTCTTACAGCTCAACGCGACTGGCACGTTCGAATGCGTCCAACCTGAATGAGCGACGATGGGTGAAACCTTGGATATTTATAAATTGTCGGATCGGCTAGGTTAAAGTCACGTGGTGGTTGCAGTTTACGGTGTCCTTAACCTCCTGGAAAATCAATGTTCTTCGCGTAACGAGTATCGGGTGCCATATTCTCTGTCCTTTATCGTCCGAGGAGCTCCAAGGCATGACAAAAGCGGGGAGAAATGTCGGAGTGTCGAGTATGGTTGAGATATGATACATTTCTGGCGCAGGATTAGCATCCAGGTCAATCTTTTCTTCCCTGTTTCCAATTTCCTTCGTTAATGAGTTCAAGTGTGACAGAAAAATTTGGTACGAAACATGGCATGGTGACTTCTACGTACGAGGTAGCGACGTTGATTAATTTTCTTTGGAATCGTTCCGTAGGTGTCTTCCTTCTCAACTAAATTCTGGTTCGTCAAAATGTAACGAAATTCGGTACACTGACTTCTGAAACAAATTAAAACAAAAAAAGTTAGTTGCAGGGAGCGTTGATACGGGTCGCGCTATACTTAATTTCA
>NC_071979.1:26916848-26934554 GCF_026283585.1 Hylaeus volcanicus
GTTAGTTGCAGGGAGCGTTGATACGGGTCGCGCTATACTTAATTTCAATAATGAATCACAATTGATTTTCGGAGAAGTTGGTATACCGTATTTTGCAGTGGAAAGGTCAATACCGAGAAACGTCGCGGAGGAATCGTGGCCTTCTTCGCGCAGCCAGCGTCTTAGAATGATTCTCGCAACCGAAGGTCGTTCACCCGACGCGTGCGTTTGACTCGCGGCACCGGCGAACGTGTTTCCCACTTGAAATAATTTCCGCCGGCGTCGGCGCTGTTTTCTGCCTCGTCAACAGTCGCCGTCGAATCCGTCGGCGATCGCGACCGCGGTTCACGTTCTCCTCGCATTAATTTCATTTATAGAAACCTACGTCGGCCTAATACCCCGCTCAGGGGCACCGGTACACCGAGCATCGAGAAACAAGGATTATCGTCGCATCCTATCCGGCCGATTATTATTTTAAGGTTTCGTTCCACGTTACGTCTGTACGACACGGCACGCACACCGTCGACGGTGCTTGGAACGGAGAAATCGAACGTCCGTTTAAAGATTCACGCGCTGGCTGGCCAACGGAGGAAGTTCGACGGGTTGGAATTTTCTAGGGCCCCGTTTGCGCGAGTTTACGTGAAACGAGGACGTACCGCGGTTACGGGGGTCCAGGAATCCCACCGCAAGTGACACTAGTGACACGATATACGGAGGGTTTCTAGTGGGCGTCGTTCAAAACAAGCGACGACTGGTAGGGACGTTTCAAGTCTTAAAGGGTTGCACCACACCGGGGACATGAGACGTTTCTTTTTCTTTTTGTTAGACAATTTTCGGTCAAAATATTAACACGAAACTATCCAGAATCGGCACCCATTTCTCTTCGCAATGGTGAAAGTTTGAAAGTAAACAAAACAATTGGTGATTTACTAACTCGTGATTAGACCGCAGATATTTATGCATTCATCAGAAATGTAAATATACAAAAATATTCATGACCCTGTACGAATGCACGATTATATACATAAAATACATACTTTAATTTACCATCGCGTATAAAAACTTAAGCCAAAGACAAGAGCCACCTAATCCCAGAGAGTTAAATGATGAACCGATGACGAGGGGAGAAATGTCTCGTAATTATGCGATAATCGTCCATACCAGGACGTGGTTTTCCAAGCTGCTTGGGCGAGCACCGGTCCAATCTGCAACGCTTTCTTTCGTTTCGACGGAAAGAAAAACAGAAGATCGACGAGATATGCAAGCTTTCCCTTTTCGCCGAGACGTATCAGCGTTCCGCGCGATGGATGACTTTTAGGCGACTTTGGAAGAAAAACGCGGAAGAAGGCCGAGGGAAAAAAGAACGGAGAAAGATCACACGAGCTAGGTGTACCGCGAAAAGTGGTTCTTTGCATGCGCATCCGCCGTAATGAGAGTCAGTCTCGATCCCCCGACGTGGGAATGCGTTAATGATCTTTCCGCGAAAGGTCGTACAAAAGGTCACTGTTTTAAGCTGTGTTTCAGCCCTCCTAATTCAGCATCCTCCCTTGAACACCAGAGAGTCGACCTCAATGACCACGTCGAGAAAGGGGGTCTCTATTCTTTCGTGAAAAACAAAAGTCGAAAGTTAATATTCGTACCCGTTGGTGTCTAAAGGTCATCGACTCCGTACCGAAAAGATCAATGTGCCGGAAACGCGTCGAGCAACTCTATAAGGGGAGATCCCTGGACAAACGACGAGTGACAACAGCGAAAGGAACATCGTGCCATACAGAAATCAAGAGAAGTGCGAGTGTCGACGCGATGGAGGAAATTGTCTGACTACGTTCCCTTTTCGGAAGCTGCTAGCATCCCCTCGCGACTCGAATTAAGCAAAGAGAGAGAGAGAGAGAGAGAGAGAGAGAGAGAGAGAGAGAGAGAGAATGGTTTCCACTCAGCCCTTCGGAGAAGCCTCCCTCCGCCTTTGGGGCGGAAAGGGAGTCTGCGGATGAAAATCTAGTCGAATCTTTACGCTCGCGTTCGCGGGGTATCGAACCTGGGAAAAAATGAAATTGCCGGCGACCGGTCGATAGCGCGCCAGAACTGAGAGTTCCGTCAGGGGTTGAGAGGAAGAAAACGCTTCCCCCGCGGAGTGCTCAAGGGCCAGCCAGCGAAGGGATATTGCTTCGGTAAAACAATACTCGAGGAAAGGAGAGAAGCTTTGGGAACTCTGCATGGGTAAAATTCATCGAGTCGGCACGGTCTCCTAACATCTTCACTCGGCTCGATGCGGACGATAAGTAGCACTCGAGCACCCGTCGACGTCCACGTTCCTCGGTCCACGTGGACGAGCCGCTGTTTTCGCTTCTGCATCGAGTGGTTAACCCGTCGAGGGACCACTGTCTTCGAACGGACAAATTAATAATTATCGACGTTGCTCGAGAATTTTTTGATTGAAATTCTATTTCCTCGTAGATCTCATGCAACCCTGCAAAAAATATGTAGAAAGTTTTTCTTTAAAGTGAAAGCTTGATCTTTTTTAAATTAAAGAAATATTTTTTTAAGAATTCGTAAGGCAATAAGACTCGTTTATAAAAATTATTTTTCAATTCCTCGGTCAAAATGAAACATACTTCCTCGAATAACGTATAGAGGCAACTTTCATTGTTTACGAGAAAAAAATTCCTGAAGTAAAGAAGGCACTAAGGGAGTGTTAGAACTACGGGAGTCCAAACAAGACAAGCGATCTGATATGCATTGTGTGTAGATTAACAAAAAAAAAAAAAAAAAAAATTCTAAAGCTCCTTTTAGAAAACAATTTGTAATAAATACACCAGGTCACAGTATGATCTTTTTCCGAGACCAAGCGAAGTTAACAATCGAAACACGTCACAGCTGTAAGCTACATCCACTGAAAAGGTAGAATGCGCGAGAAAAACACGTGACCCAGCCAGGGAGAAAGGAAACGCGCAACATTTCGCTCGCGCTCGACTCTCGTCAATGGTTTCAGAGCGAAAAATGAAGGACCTAGAAGAGCCTCGCGACTAAGAACGAAATATTACTCGTGCCGTTGTCGTTTCTGTTAAGATTCAAGCGGGCGCGAAACGCGCTGCCGATGCGAGACGTAAGAGATTAAAAAATCTCCGGCTTTCGAATGCTTCCGGAGCGGTGGACGTCGAAAGCGACGAAAGCTAACGTAGCGTCGACTACCGTGCTTTTTCGCGCGTTCTCTGTTCCCTGGTTCAGACTCCCTTAACGATCATTCGACAAGGCGGAAGAAAATGCAGGTTACAACGAAGTGGCGAACACAAGAACCTGGCACAGAGTACGTTCTTCCTGAACGATAAAGGCATATTATTACATGGTCTAGGTCATTGTTTTTCAACGTGGCGATATTGCCCCAAAATGAAAGATTCACGCCTTGAAGTGGATGATGGTCGCTTTAAAAATATATTATATACTATATTTCAACACGTTGGCTGCTAAGCTAAAACTCGTAAAAATTTCGATAAAGTTAAAATTTTGTCTAAACTACGTAAAAATTGGATAGCTTAACATCTGTTATAGTATTTAATTTTTTAACGTCGTCAAATTTACGAATCCTGTCCAGATTTATTTTCATTATTGTCTCATCTTTGAAATTAATTTTATTAGTTCCTTAATGACAAGGTCTATCACCCATTTCTGGGTGACGTGGCGACCAACGTGTTAACTGCTACGGATGGAAAGTAAAATTTTAATTATAGCATTGCCAAATTTATATTTAGTTAAACGAGGTTTCAATGCTGTTTTCCAAATATCTGCAGTCGAAGCAAAGAAATAGTTTAAATATTTGCAAACATCACCAACCTTAAGAATAACATAAAAATCGCCATATAATTATTATTATACCATCTTGAGTACCCAGATTTAACATTCTGGCGATGGCTTAAATCCAAGAGTGAACTCGTTAATAAGAAATGGTCGTACCGAGACTGACAAAGTGTGGTCGTCTGCGTTCGTGTCGTTTTACACTTTTCGTTTCCGTATTCGAATTCACGCAACGATCTACGATATATCAAAACTGTCGGGGCACGTTATCGCATGGTCTTCTAATATGTCGGTAGTCAGGGGTGCTGTTTCCTGGACGAACGATCATCCAGGGCGATCCATAATGCATGGCGTGTTTAGAGTCCGCCGATAGTACGATATTTCGTCTACTTTCAAACCGGGGAATCCACTATTCTCGCGATGCTCCTTTACAGATTCCGTGGCGGCTGTTTCTTTCATCCTCTTTTCATGTATCTTCGTGGGGGGGGATTTATAAGATTTCCATATATTACGGTCAGCATTGCTTACGCAAGGCTATAACGTATCTGCGTGTCTGTCCATTTACGTTTTTTTGCAACCTTCCGACCAATAGGGAATTTATACATAGATAGAATTATAAATAGAAATATAATATTGCATATTACCGAAGCGTTAATGAAAAATGAACGAGGGGAAAAAGAGAGAGAAATTAATTCTGTCCCTTCATATTCAATCGTCTATACCTGTAGCTCAAATTGTTTTTCTTATTTTCCTTCTCATATGTGGATCTGCATACTTCCCAGCTAAAATAATTTACACCAGTCTTCAACGATCTTCGAATAAACCGTACGCGTCTTAACGTTCGGGGATCCGAAACAAAACTGAACCAGATTGCTGCAGACTGCCTTGTCGCTATGGTGGCGACTGTTGGAATCACCACCTTTTGTTTATAGAATTCGATCGGCCCTTTGTCGGCCCCCGCGTTCTCCCAGCTCTCGCCGGTCGCGGTCGCTTTCAATACTCTTCTTTCTTTTCTTTTTCATGGTATATTTCTGTGTACATTATTTTTTATAAATAACTTCGTCGCTCCTTCTCCTGAAAAAGACCATACGTTTCAGTTGGTGTTTATTTACTCGAATCAAATTTTCCCTATCATTGGCATCGAGTTATTCCCGATCTCGATGGCCAGAAAGTAATTTGTTCCGTAACAGTTCGATCTGTCGTAGTTCCCTCGAGCAACAAAAACGAACGTTGTGATTTAGCTTGCGTGTCGCGATAGTTGCAACGCGGAAACCCTGACAGGGCCGATACGCGCGTTGTTCATCATCCAATTACCGGGTGTGGTAAATTAACGACTATCGCGTTGTTACGTGCAACGGCTACGATGAATCGACTCTTTAGAATTACACCCTTTGCGCGGTGTGTTTTCTATAAAGCTCGACGCCAGTGCTTCTCAAACGTCCTCTTCCTGGTACCGATGACAAATTTTTAGGAACAAAAACTCTGAAATACTAGGTCGATCTAAAAATAATTTCGTTTTCTAGTTGTTAACTTAGAAGTGTCACATTAAGTTCGGTACGAAGTGTACAATAATGGAAGAACTTACAATGTTTCTGATTCTTTTCTATCTTTGTATAGAAAATTACAAAATTAAATAGTAACCTCGGAAAGTACAAAAAAAGAAATCAGTTTTGCATCGACCTGCAATCACTGCGCAAAATAATGAAAGCCACTGCGATAAATAAAACTGAGAAGGGTGCCAGGAGACAAAGACGTTTGAGAAACACTGCTCGGTAGCATTTTATTCGCGCGGTTTCCGCGTTGCATTCCTTTCTACGAATTTCTAAAGGTCCCGCCGCGTCGCGGTTCGAAAATCGCGTCCTCTATTCATATTTCTCGCTTTCTTGTCGACGGCTTGCAGAAATCACCTGGTGTCAAAAGTTTCTGTTTGAACCTCAGGCGTCTTTAACTACCCAATGGTGTTCACGTTAGACCCAAGGAAACAAAGCGATACAAATAGTCGTCTCAGGATTAAATTCCAAGGGCTTTGGATTCTCGAAGAAGAGAAAACGCCCATCGCGAATCGAAAATTTTCAGCCTCTACTCCGAACAGCGAAACGTGAGGGTGTTCGTTCGTTACTATCCCTCGCGCCATCGTCGATTTCCCTTCTACGCGTTTCTTTCCACACAACGAGCAACCGTGCCACCGCGGGAAATCCCATTTGTACAGGCCGCGTCTGCTGGCGAACGTATTGCCTCGCCAACCGTATTTGCGTACGCCTGTTTGGGGTGCGTGAGGGTGCATTCGTTTACCCGAAACTCGATTTCGGAGCTATGGTAATTGAATCTCGAGTGGTCCGACGTGGTCAGCCGTTGGTAAGTTTATGGCAAAGCAGGAGGCACTTCAGAGAGTATCCCGGTATCGATACAGGAGAACTGGGCCATCCAGGGGATTCTATCAAACAGAAATTATTTAAGGTGACTGCAAAGGAAGGAATACTTCTTTTAAGAAAACGGGATAAAGCTTATAGTTGAATTATTTTCATCGATTTGAAAGAATTCTTTTAATGGGGTGTTTGTATCACTGTAGACTAGAAGAAAATGTGTATTTAGAAGCGAACCTTATTCGCCGGGATTCGAACCCGGATCCGGCGGAGTTGCAGGCTTCTGCATTACTTGCTACGCTAAACATCATCCGCCAGGAAATGTACCAAAAGAATCGATTTTTCTAAAACGCTGGAATAGAAGAATTCAAACTTCGGTAAGGGAACGGTGTGCCGTCTCGCAACAATTTCATTCGCCCCTGCATTTTATCTTCGTTGCGTCAACCGAGCCGCTACCCTGCTTGCAACGAATCCACTTTTCTTCTTGCCTTAGCCCTCCGGTACTCGCACCTATTTTTGAAATGCGAGCACGGTCGCATACGTCGCGCCTTGTGTTACCTTTTAGCGCCTTATATACAGGGCGTATTGTAACATCTGTGACCCACTTCAGCTGCGAATTAAGGGCGTGAAAACAATAGAAAAAAATTCATATAAACGCGTGTCCCGTTCAACTTCTGTTATAGCCGTTCTTGGGCTTCGGTAGCTTTAATTGCAAACTGAGCTAATGCAACCTTCTGTCGAACTCTTCTTATAGAATACTCCGTAACTCAAAATTTAACAGTCAGAGACACCATTTATTTACTTGTTCATTTTGCATATATTTTGAATATATTTTGCATGAGTAAGCAGTTAAATCCACGTGATTCAATGGTTTCGTTTGTACACGCAGAGAAAATAACGAAGAGGACGTTTATTTGCGCAGCGAGCGAACGAGTACATCTATCAATTGCGAGCGTCGAGTCGCTAAATATTTAGTTTCGCATTATGCACCCTCCTAACGAAAAACGTGGGATCCTTCCACTTAGACGGACGTTCATCCGCAAGCCGGCAAACATGTACAGTCGTTGTGGGTAGCAGAAGGCAGCAGACGTTTTATTTGCCCACCACTCTTCTATCGATCGCGTGCAGTTTGCCGAAGCCTCGTTAGATACCATTTGCCGAAAGATATCTTTCTCGATTAAAAACCACGGCGAATCGAAATTCCTAATCATCCGTTAAATGCGTCCGTTAGATTGCTGTTCGATCGTCGGGATCCTTGGATAGTTACCGACGTAATGGGATTACGTAATTTCATTGGACGGCGTCTTGACATCTGCTACTAGATTGCTACTTCGTCGACGTCTCGCTTTTCCAGTAATTGGCGATCGCGTCTTTACTATAAATAAAAGAGCAAAATAAATTTCTGAATTAAGGATTCTGTTTTCTATTTATGACATTCTCACCTGGTTGTTTAATAAATCTAAAGAATTAACACGTTCGCATCAGGATTCCAGAATGTCAATAATAAACGAAGAGGATCTGGTTATACATTTAGGAAGTATTTTATAAATAGAAATGCATCTGTTACTTGATGAAATAAAAACTATGTTACACGAATTTCAGATATTCGAAGCTTTCAAGTACCTCTTTTATGCGCGTACTTGTAATAAATACATTCAACGTACGGTCGATCAAAAATTGTCCATGTAGAAGACATAAGACGAAGATACCTTCG
Source organism: Hylaeus volcanicus (assembly GCF_026283585.1). Lineage (NCBI taxonomy): Eukaryota > Metazoa > Arthropoda > Insecta > Hymenoptera > Colletidae > Hylaeus > Hylaeus volcanicus. The sequence goes on from NC_071979.1 coordinate 26,924,694, forward strand.
TTTTGCATAATTTAAAGTCTAAGAATAGAGTTCGTTCTCCTTTCCATAATTTTTAAAGTTATTTTACTGATCGCCTCTAAAGTACGTATCTCCTTCAGTTAACGATCAAAAGTCATCCTACGCTGGTCATTAATGTACAGGCGTGTTTCCTATCTAAAATCCGGCAATATTTAAAAAATCATTCTCTCGTGAAACCGGAAGTCCGTGAAAAAATCACAGGAATTCCCGTAACGTCGACACGGTCGCTGGAACTAACTCACGAACGGTTTGCCGCAGGAGGAAAATGTGGAGCTCGGTAACCGCGGCTGGCACTGAAAATGGGCCCGCGCCACCTTCCAGGAGCAAGCACAGCGCCACTTTGCTCGCCGGTCACGTATATCTCCTCGGAGGACGAAACGGCAATCTTCCCCTCAAAGATCTCTGGCGATACAGCCTGGGTAAGTGATAATTATTACAAACGCCTTTAATTCCTCCGTCGCGGAGCAACCGAACGGTTACGGGCGCGCTTTAGAAGCCAAACGACGGGATTAGAAGCGGCGAAAGGGAAAGTGAAATTCGCGGATGGGGCGGATCCTTGTAATTATAGGGGGTATTAATACTCGATGTCTGGGTACCGAAAGCACGGTACGCGAACAACATCTCTGACCAACGCACCCCATCGTCTCGCTCCGTGAACGAGGGGTGCGCGACGGAATTTAAACGGGGTTCGGTCTGATCAATAATACGCCGTTATTAAAGCCCACGTATATCAACTAAATCCGCCAGGATGTACTCCATAATTACGACTGTTTCCACGGAGGTCAGACGTATCGAAATAATTGCATCCATGTCACGATAATCAACAATTTCCGCATCTGGTAAACGTGGTTTCAAAGGGGTTGCTCGAGCTTAAATTTCTCAAAACGACCGCTTTCCGAGCTGCTTCAAAATTGTTTAAAACGTCGTCTATTTTATTTACCAAGACTCTGGGCAAGAATAGGGAATCTTGACTCGTCTCGAAACCAGTAATTATTTGTACCGTGACGCATTATGCAAAAGCGGAGTTTTTGGGAGTTTTGAAATTCAACCCGCATTCAACCTAGTCGCGCGAACTCATTGGGCGATTCCAATATTGGCCACTCGGGTCTACTGGGAATACGTTCAGAGTGCTGCCAGTCGGATGATCGAAACTTGGCCGAGATCAAAGCGGCCAGCTATTCGAACCAAATAATCCTCGATAAGCGCATTCTTTGTTTTTTTCCTGTGCATCGTCGTGCTCGTAAACTTTGACGAAATACTTCAAAGAGCCCGTTGCCTGGCGAATCGCCATTTTCTTTTCGTCTAGAGATGAAAGCGTTTAAATATTTGTTATATATTTTCCATTAATTCCATAAATTCCATCTCATAAATTCAGAAAATCCGCAGCCTAGTCACGAGAGCCTTATGAAAAAAGAATATTAATTAACAGACGTATAATCAGTAAAATGAAATTCATGCACTCGAGGGTTAACTTACATTCTATGGGTATTATGCAGCAACGCGCGTTAGCGTAAAGTACGACGAGTACGGAACGCAAGAGAATCGACGCTGGTCGATGGAACGTCCATGGGAGTCTCTATTAATCAGAGGGGATTGTTCGACAGCGGGTTCGGGTGAATATTAAAGCAGCATCGAAGGGGTTGGATCGCGGCGGCGGCTTGTCTCCTGGGGGCAAATACTAGCCGGAGGGGCCGTTGGCATGTTTTAAAAGCATAGCACTGTCGATACTTGATCTTGCAAAAATATTGTGATAACTCGAAGAACCACGAGAGTGCTCCATCTTTGAACGTTTTTGTTTCACCCTCGTTTTCAGCCAGTGGGGATTTCGAGGGGCTCGCTTCGCGCTAAAGTCTTCCTTCATTAAATCAGTCTCCATCGTGGGTTCAGAAGTCCCATCTGTATCCATTGTCGCCACGCTCGAAGAGCGATTTAACACCACGCGAAAGTATAAACAAGCTCGATAGGCGTAATCAAGCGTTTACAACTCAGCAATAAAAACAGTCACGTAATAATTACTTAGGTTTGCTTTGCTTCATTTGTAGCGCGTTATACAGTAACCGTACATGAAGAGATGTTGTTTCGATCGGTAGAATGATCCATGTGTTCGACATTTGTCGGGCGGTTTCGCGAGACGTCGTGTCGCGTTCTCGTTTGTTTCCATGCGAGCTGTTGAAGGGCATGCGAGAGAGTCCTTTACCTTTTCGATGCAACGGTCGTGCGTGCGGATACGTTGGGTCAGTCTTCTTATACTTTTTTCGATTTTATATTCTCAAATACATCCTATTCACCATTTCTCATTTCTTCGTACCTTACCATTTCTACATACATCAGTTTCATATCGATACTTCCGATGTATTATTGTATCCGCGAGAGATAATATTTTTGCTCAGGTTCGGAGAATTATTTAACGCGCTCCCGGTAGATATTTGAAGTGGTTCAATCGCGCGCGAGTCACGTTCGTCCCGGCTTCGTGGCGATCTTTTTTCTTTTTCATCAAAGCCATCGCAGTTTTACCCTGCGAACAGCACTTTTAGACAAAAGGGCGCATTGCTTCGTAGCCAACTAGATACGACACGTGTACGTAATCAATGTCGGGCATCTCTAGTGCAGGTCTACGAGGCCCGATGCTACTTCAACCAGCGCGTTATGGCTCTTACGTAAATTTCATAGGCTTTGTTCGCGGGCACGTTCCAGTACGAAGCTGGAACTTGGATATTTAATGGCCAAACGCGGACAGGTCCGCCGGATGTCGGGAAGCTCCGCCGCGAAATCGTTTTCTATCTTGCTGATATCAACGTATAACTCCTGGAGGGTGGAGTCTTTTGTGATCCATATAGGCAAGGGTGGATTCATCATGAGACTAACGAGGATTCAAAGTCCTCACGGAGAAGAGGCTCCCAGGAGCTTCTTATTAATTGATTTTTTAATTTACTCGTAACCGCTGCTCGGAAGCAGATTCTTCTTTCGTTCCTGGAAAATGGTGCCCTTGGTATAGATAGTCTCATATTTTTTCCTGATTGCATCCTCGGCACCGCGAAGGTTACGAATCGAAGATTAAATAAGAAATGCTTCCTTTGGCATTGATCGCGGAAGTCTTGCCCTTCTTTTATTCGCGTAATGTAACTTCGTGCCTCGCTGATTTCTTTTGCCTTTCTTTGCTCGGCCAGATTAGGGGAGCGTCCCCTTTCTCTTCGCCTAAAACTTCCGAAGGGCAAAGAATACCCGTCTTGTTAAGCGTTTGCAGTAAAGGGAAGAAGCGAGCTTTAATATTCCCCTTGAAGCGTTAACTTAACGCTGGAAGGACTCGGATTCATCGATGCTGGAAACTGTTACGTGTATTTATGTTTTAATACCGAAAGCTCTAATCCGCGAACCTTTTTCGTTAACGTTTCGTTCTTTTCTCATGAGTCCTTGGCACTGCTTAGATTTAAAGCCTTCGAATCCACCCTCTTGTATCCATCGTCTCTATTTTCGGCTCTGTTCCCAAGAAGACCCGACGAGTACTTCGAAGATTTATTTCGGACCACCAGATTGCAAGGGCGGGTGAAAGTGTGATTTAGCGTGTCGAAAAAGGTTTTTCGTTTCCCAGCGGGCTCGGGATTCCTTTCTCCTATATCTGGTTTCTGTAGTTTATTGTCGATTCGATCTGTTGGAATAGAAACAAATGAATAATTCTATTCTCAAAACGGAATTCGTTTTACTTATCTGCCATGCCATTGTAAATGTTGAATGGATAAAATTTCCAGTCTATTTACGACTACAGAAATTACCTGAGAATGTAGAGGCGGTCCTCGACTATTCGCACATTTTTAAAAATTCAATTTCAATTCTTCATCCGAGTTAGGTCTGAAGCTATCCACCTTGTATTCACAGCATATGTTTGTGTGGTGCTCCGGATTGATTTTGTTTATATTAGACCGCTCTGGTCTAAAAATTTGAATTGCCACCTTAATATTCCTGCGATAATCGAGGTTCTACTTTACTAAAGAAACATTGCTCCGTTCGGATTAAACCGTCGACTTGCAAATGAATAGAATAACACTGTCGCACGTTCCAACAAAGTACTCCTGGATGCGTGTACTCCGCATCGCGAATTTCTACGTGCTAGAACGTTATCGTTTACGACGTTAAGTGGCGACAGCATTCTTTACACTCGCTAAAACTGGAACAGCCGAGCGTACTTATATGTGTCTGGTTGCAGTGGAAGGAGGCAATTAAAACGCGGCATGACCGCGTGCATAAAAATGAAACTGAATTATGCATACACGCCGGAGGCCGATATGGCGAGCGTGTTTGTTGTTTCTTCTTTTCGCCGCTTTTTATTTTTTTTTCTCCCGACCAACGGAGGTCGGTTTCGTCTTCCCCTCGCGCGAAACGCAGCAAAAGCGCGGTCGCGTAAATCTTGTTTATCCACCTCGTTGCGAAGAGACACCGGGGTCTGGCGTATGAAAACGTTTGGAATAACGAGCCCGCGCGTTAACCCTTTCTGTATTTTTCCTTTCCAGCCGAGAGCAAATGGGAGGAATTGCATCCTGGGGGAGAGAGACCGCCAGCACTTCAGGAGCACAGCGCTGTGGCTTACAAGGATTGCCTTTACGTTTTCGGGGGAGAACTCGGATTTTCCGCAGGCACGGAAACGCCACTCTGGGTTTACAATGTCAAGGTAACGTATCGCCCTCGGGCGTACCGGATTCCACCCCTTTGAAAGAAGATTACGCGCGATGCCGCAGCCGTTACTCTCGGGCTTTCTCCCACGCAAGAGACGCAACACCGTACATTTTTGTTGTACAGGGTGTCCCGTAACTGGTGGTACAATCAGAAAGGCGGTGATTCTACACGCAAATATAAGTCGAGAATATGATTCCTAGCCGTCCAAGAATTTGGTGCCGGTTAAATCAGTTGCCGAGATTTAGTTTCGTTTAATTAAATTTACGCGATTCGATTTGGTTTCGAGCTGGATCATATAGCCCGGAGGTATTTGGCCCTGGTAGGGACGCATCATCCCCCAATTCGGCGAACGAGACGGAGGGCTGTATCGGCCCTGATTGACAATATCTTGCTCCGGCGCTTTTCGTTTAAACTCGTTACTGCGAAATTCGCTCGTAGGACGTAGACAGATGTTCCTATAATTCCCGTTTCGCAGAGGGTGACCAAACAGACCCCTTGGTATGAACGCATTCCTAAGAGTTTCGCAATCCGTATCCGCAATCGACGAAAAGGGCTGGGATCCAACCAAGACCTCTTACAACGTAGGACAGAAGAGCGATGTTCCCGTTGCTCGTTTCACGTCGCGCTTATTATCTCCTCCAAGGAGTCCTCGCCACTTCACGGAGAACAACGGCAGAACAAACGCAATTGCTCGATGGCGGTCTCCTCGTAGTTGTCCCTCGTTGCGTGCCACCGGTTCCTGAAACTCAGCCCTCTCCTACACGTCAGAACGAACGCGAGGGTGAACGGATGTTCCCGTGTAAAACTGCTTGTACCCGATGACGTTCCTATTGATTTAGCGGTTTCCCGAGGGTGCGATTCTTTCGCCTCTCGCTCCTTCGTCTTCAATGGCGACCCCTGCGTGTACGGCACCCCTGCAGAACGAGTAAGATCATTAAAAGTTTCCTCTGCGAGATACGACACCCACTACGAGATCGTTATCAAGGAACACGGGAGCGGTGTCAGGAAAGAGGTCGAAGCAGTCCCTGTAAATTCATTGTCTGGTAAATCATGGCGACTGCAACTTGATTCGCATCCCAGAATCCAGGAATTCCTTAATTCGAGCACGGTTTCAGGCTGACGATGATATTGCATAAATATTTGTTAGTCCGATCCAGAAGTAACCGTTCTTCTAACGGTGTTCTCCAGTTTGTTCTTCTTCTTTGTCAAGAGAAAAGTTTTATACCGTTACTGTACCCATGAATTAAATTACAAACGGGATTAAAAAGTTATCGAAACTCGTTTTAGTTTCAGGGCAAATTTTATGCAGTTCCAGTCTGATATCCGTTGATTAATGGCACGACGATCCTGTCACGTCATCGTAATATCCATGAAACCGGAAGCAATGACTCGCTGCAGGTGGTATAATTTGTCACTGTCAGGAACGATGAACTGCCATCAGCTATCGAAGCCGCGCATCGAGAACGAGGCACTCCAACGCGTTTACGACAGTCGACGATTCGCTGAATCCCCAAGCGCGTCGTTGTGCTTAAAAACACGGAATTGTGAACGAACAACGTATCTTCTTTATGATAAATGTGACTGTATAAGTCGAACCACGCTTACAAAAATCAAAAGGAAAATCACGGCCGACAGCACGGTCCTTGGCGCTTACGCTTCTCTATACCACGTGCGACTCTCTCCGAGAGCACGCGTAACGTCTTGCTGAAGAACGTAATTGGTCGTCTCGAAGTCTCTAATATCTTCCAGATTCTTACCATGATATCGCTCACTTGCTCGATTAGTTTAATTTTGTGGAAAACATGGTCGCCTTAAAAATCTTCGATATCTTCCAGATCCTTGCCGCAGTATCGTCCACTTGCCCAATTGGTTTAATGAATTTGTGGAAATAGCAATTGGTCGTCTCGAAAATCTTTTATTTCTTCCAGATCCTTGCTACGATATCGTCCACTTGCTCGATTGGTTTAATAAATTTATCCGGGCCGATCACGAAGCTCGTCTAGTCGAGAATAGAAGAACTATGAACGTGACTCGATCATGCGATTGCGTTCTATGCCGATTTGGATCGAAATAATGCGATTCGAGCACCAATTATTATTATTATTATTATTATTATTATTACTATCACTGATGCAGAGTATGATATTTGTGACGTCGTGGGACATTTGAGATCTCCAAGTGATTTCTTGGGCAAACTTCTTGGCAATTTTTCTTAAAAATTGGCACGAACTTGCTGGACAATCCAATAGATGAAGAAGATGGAGTATGGTCTTCTTGCGAAAAGGGCGATAGGTGGACGAAGTAACGACTTATAAGACGCGGATGAAATTGCATTAAATATTCAACAGCGTTCTCCGATCCTTCGCGAACTATTCGACTACGTCGTGTAATTTTTGGCAACAGCTGGTGTCAACATCCCTTTCCTCCTTTTCGTACCCTCGAAACTGAATGGCGCTTATCCTCCCAAGGGCTTCTGCCCTCAACCTGCACGCCATTAAAAATTGATATAGCCTGGCGTAAGCACGAAACGCAATATCAATTTCACGTCAACGATTTCTCGATCTCGTATCGCCGCGGCGAGAACCTACAAACGATGAATAGGGAGGCGTCCGACGATAGCGATATAGGCATAGTAAATCTTTCATTGGACCGTGGCAAAGGCAACGTGCGGAGCCCAAGCGCACGTGACACGCCGACTTGGTTAAAAATTGATTTTTTCATCGGAATAGACAAACAAACGCGTCGAGAACCTTGTGCGCACAGCTTTCTATTTTTGACTGGAAACAATGACGAGCGGTTACGTCACTGAACCGTGTTGATTTCGAAAGTGGGACAAGTCTATTTTGATGTTAGATGTTGTTATTGTTAGATATTTAATGATTTGAATGGTTTAGAAATATTCTTAAGCGGTGTTAGACTTATTTTATATTAGGAGGGCCGAAAAGTAAGCAGAATTTCTTCGAATTGGAAAAGTTTTTTCAATGAAAAATCGAAGGACTTTTCGTTGGAAAATGATGGAAATTATTTCCTTGATTACTGTTCAAGATTTCTTCAATAAATAAATGTTGATAAAATTTTGATTACTTTCCCAATTTAATATGTAATAATGGTTGTTCATGTACTTTGAACAAAAATCGTGCTTTGGCATTCGTCAATGGAGCCGCCTCGTCAAAATGTTAATAGTTCAATCCTCTCGATGTATATTATCAAAGGTTACACGGATTCTTTTACGTCGTTGATTACACATGAAAGAAACTTTAACAGAAAAAGTACGATCGACGTACTACGCTCATCCATCCTTCTCGTCCTTTTTTCGGAGGGTCCAAACTTTTTTCCAATGCTGCGTGTCGCTATGGTTACGTTCGGTCCATTTGTTTTTATCCGTTGGACCATGTCGGAGACCAGGGATACTCCCCGTTACTCGTGTCTTCGCCGTGTATTATTGAAATCCGCGTTACGAATGCGCCAGGCAAACCCGATTGGTTAAACCGTCGAGGGGTCGCCCCGTGTCCTGTTCACTTTCCACTCTTTCGTCTTCCCTCTGTGCTTCTCGTTAAAATTCTCTTCCGTTTACGGGGAATCGAAAGTGGAAAAATATATTCCACCCTGTTGAATATTCTCTGCCTTGCTTCGTTCGGCTCGACTTTGTTCCTTTAATCAAGCGGTCTCCAAACTTTTCGGAGGTCCCTCCCTTCAACAAAAAAAAAATATTTTCCTAACTGAACAGACACAACTTCGTTACATTGATTTCAATTCGGTCGGAATCACAGTTTATCTTAAAAAATAGAGTATCGTACAATTTAAGTAACATATTTGGACGGTAAGCTACTTATACGATTTAGAAGCGGGAGTGTTTCCTAAATAAGATTAAATTGGAAAAATGAATTCTTGAAAATTGGTGCATTCGGCGTCGCTGACAACTGTTTTCTCGCTAATTTTACAGCGTTTTAACGTCGATGGCGAATTTAGCCACTACTCCACCCTTCTGCGTCCCCCTCATGTCGTAATACGGGGTAGACGCAAGTGGCTGTACAGACCTATCAACTTTAGGCACGTACTTCAAGTTACGTAATTACTTTCAGCGCCCCTGCAACGGAGCCTATAAACCTTCCTTCCATCTTCCCTCCTTTGCGTGTATGATCGCGGACCCTCGGCTAAGCCAACGTATTTTCTCCTATCTTCTTGGCTAGCCGAGATTCACTGGCCTAAGCAAAAGATCCATGATTGAACCACCGCGCGTCAAAAGAACCACCGACGTGCGTTCCAGTTCATGGTATTAACCCTTTCCATTCAGGTCTCGTATTTCGATACGACCGGCCAGCGAATTCAAGACAATTTTTCTCAACATTGAAAATGGACCATTTCCCACGTGTAAATATTTGTAGAGTAGAACCTTTTGTTATGTGGATTAATCGAGGGAGAATAGTCTTTCTGAAATTGAATGAATTTAATCGTAAATAGCTCCATATGGGAGATGTAAAAATTAATTCTGTCCCTTTATATGTAAACATTTATAATTCCAGTTTAAGTAGAAATACTTGTCATTTTGTTACATTAACGTACAAACCTTCTAAGTCTTCAGCTGGTGCCTCGAGCATTAAACTCGAGCCTATTCAAACGGCAAAATAAGGGAGTGACAAATTGGTGTCCTTCTGTGCCTTTTGTTCTGGCCAACCCCAGTCGCATTCAGAAACCTCTCCTGTCTAGTCGGAATTAGAGTATTTCCAAGCTTATTGTCACCCAACTCGCGTAATCTATGAACTGAAAAACCGCTGTTGTTACTTTATCGAAATGGACTTACATATGGACTTGTACCGAATGACGGTTAATTGTTCCTAGACTAACATGTGGAGAAAGGTGAGAGCGCAACGGGGCTGTGCAGTTCCTAGGGGACGAAGAGGCCATACGGCATTGGTTCATCGAGGTCAAATGCTCATCTACGGTGGCTATCAAGATTTGCGTGGAAGCTCCCCAGAGCTGTGGGCGTTTCACTTTGGTAAAACGATAAGATACTTCATTAACTCGTGGTTTAAACTTGTACAAAATTTGTACAAAGTTCCAAATTTTCTAGTTACTCGGACTAGTTTTATGCATTCACTCGAATTATTTGAATTTCGTTCTAGGACGAATACAGCTTAGAGGTCAAATTTTCTCCCGCATCCTGTAAAAATACGT